>NC_138218.1:6865512-6958012 GCF_964194415.1 Vipera berus | reverse complement strand
ACCCTAGACCATTTCAGTCAGTCAGTCAGTCAATCAATCAATCAATCAGAATAGAGTTGGAAGGGACCTTGGAGGTCTTCTACTCCAACCCTCTGCTCAAGCAGGACACCCTAGACCATTTCAGTCAATCAATCAATCAATGTCAGTCAATCAATCAGTCACAATAGAGCTGGAAGGGATCTTGGAGGTCTTCTAGTCCAACCCCCTGCTCAAACAGGAGACTCTAGACCATTTCAGTCAGTCAGTCAGTCAATCAATCAATCAATCAATCAATCACAATAGAGCAGGAAGGGACCATGGGGGTCTTCTAGCCCAACCCCCTGCTCAAACAGGAGACTCTAGACCATTTCATTCATTCATTCATTCAGTCAATCAATCAATCAATCACAATAGAGCAGGAAGGGACCCTGGAGGTCTTCTAGTCCAATCCCCTGCTCAAACAGAAGACCCTAAAGACCATTCCAGACAAGTGGCTGTCCAATCTCTTCTTAAAAACCTTCAGTGTTGGAGCACCCACAACTTCTGAAGTCAAGCCGTTCCACTGGTTGATTGTTTTAACTGTCAGGAAGTTTCTCCTAGTTCTAGATTGGTTCTCTCTTGGCTTAGTTTCCATCCATTGTTTATGCTGGATAAATGGCAGCAGCCATTTTGATAGTGTTTTCGAGCCCCGAGAAAGAGGCTGGAGGCTGCCCTCCGGATGGGATTCCTTCTACAAATAAATCAGGTTTAAGCAATCATCAACTTCAATCCACGAGGGTACTTGTTGCCTCCGAGCTTGTGGGCTAATCCACTCTCCTTGGAATCTCACCGTGCAGTTTTCAAATCCCAAATGGTCCAGAACAGAGGCAGGTAGACGCAAAACTGTGTTCGATGACTGGGATAGAGTATCTGTTGCGGCAAGTTCAAAATTAGGAAAGAATGCATGCGTACAAAGCATGCCGATTGTTGGAAACATAGAATAGGAAAAGGAAATTGTAGGTTAGGAAAGAATTTCAATGTGAGGAAGATGGATCGTATTTTAACAAATTCAGTTGAATCCCTACAATTATGGAAATTTTTTTTCCTCTTTCTCCTCCTCATCTTCCCTCGTCTTCCTCCTCCTCCTTCTCTTCCTCCTCCTTCTCCTCTTCCTTCTCTTCCTCCTCCTTTTCCTCCTCTTCCTCCTCTTCCTCTTCCTCCTCCTCCTCTTCCTCCTCCTCCTCCCTGAACTATATGAGGACCTGTGTTCCTCCCATCCTTTTAGCTTTTCGCAACTCCTGATTTTAATAAACTGGGTCAGTGCAATAACAGCTAGGTCACTGAGTAGAGAACTGTCTCCATATCTGGGAATGATAAATAGCGAGCGAAGTTAAGATATGAAAATCCGTTCAGACCATACAAATAAAAAGAAGACGTGGGTTTTTTTTTCCCAAAGTGTCGCCGCCTTCGGAATGCACGAGCCTCACCCCTATAATCAGTCATGCCAAATACACCACTTTTATTGAGATCCTGGGTGGCAGCAAAGATCAACCATTTTACCCGCACGCAATTCTAAGGCAGGGAGAAGGATGCGGTTCCTTGCTTAGTCTATGCCCCCTTCCTATATTTCATTATAGGAGGGGAAGACAGGGTTCCTGCTCAGATTTCTCTACCGGGTTAAAAATGGGCCATTGACCAGTTTGAAGATTAAAAATGGCACCGAATAAAGCGACTGATGACCATTTTTTTCACACTTAACACCATTGCACATGATCCAAATTGAGACGCTGGGCAACTGAGTCATATTTATTTATTTATTATTTATTTATTATATTTTTATACCGCCCTTCTCCCGAAGGACTCAGGGCGGTGTACAGGGCAATAAATACAAAACAGGATACAAAAGTTAAAAGCGATTAAATAAATGCCCAAGGTTAAAACAATAATTAAGATGTATTTAAAACCCCAACCCTAACCCATCAGACCAGGTCAGACTGCTCAAATAGATACGTTTTTAGATCGCGCCGGAAGGAGCGAAGGTCGGGGGCCGTCCAGAGCTCAATCGGCAAGCGGTTCCATAGGTCTGGCGCGCCCACAGAGAACGCTCTCCCCCCCTCTCCCCCCTTATGATGGTGGCAGTGTCCTGGGGGTTCATGGCATCCCCCGTTGTGCCCTTCTTGTGAAAAGCCAAGTCTAAGGGGAAGCCAGATTCCCTTCACAGCCCTGTTACCAACTTACCAACTGCAGGGATTCACTTAACAACGGCAGCAAGAAAGGTCACAAACTGGGGCAAAATTCATTGAACGACGGTCACAAATTTGGGGCTCAGTTGCGATCGTAAGTCGAAGACTGTCAATGTTGTGTTTTCAAAAACTGTTGTTGTTTTTTTACCCTATGACCCACAAAATGGCACGCACAAAAGAAACTTTGAAGTTCTACTCCATGGTTATGAACTATAACAACAGAAACCTGAATGGTTGACCACATTTTCTCTTCTCCATTTATCAAAGGAGAAGTGAAGCCAATTTGATTTTATAAAACTGGGGAGGGGGAGGGGGAGGAGGAGGAGGAGGAGGAGGAGGAGGAGGAGGAGAAGAAGAAGAAGAAGAAGAAGAAGAAGAAGAAGAAGAAGAAGAAGAAGAAGAAGAAGAAGAAGAGGAGGAGGAGGAGGAGGAGCAGGAGGAGGAGGAGGAGGAGAAGAAGGAAGAAGAAGAAGAAGAAGAAGAAGAAGAAGAGGAGGAGGAGGAGGAGGTAGAGGAGAAGGAGGAGGAGAAGAGGAAGAGGAAGAAGAATGAGGAAGAAGAGGAGAAGGTGGTGGTGGTGGAGGAGGAGAAGAAGGAGAAGAAGAGGAAGAAGAAGAGGAGGAGGAGGAGGAGACCTACTCCAAGTAATAGTTTCTACTGATTCCCTCTCTCTCTCTCTCTGTCTCTCTTTTATCATCTATGCCCTCAACTGTTCTGAGATTTTCTTTGACAGTTCATTCGCAAGGATATTCACCCCCCACCCACCCCAAAAAATGCTTTTCATGTAAGGGAACCCCACCCTCCTTTCCCCCAGGATGATGTTCCAAGAGGAGAGGACTTGCTCTCTAGCTTTCTCTTCATCTCCACTAGATGGCATCAGAGCATCTTCTCAGGCTCCCCACTTATTCTCTCTCTCTCTCCCCCCCCCCCCCAGTTTAAAGGAGAGGAAAAAAATAAATAAAAATAGCCACACAGAACCTGCTTTTGTTTTCCAACAGTGAGTCTTGTTCCTTGGTTGTAGCTGATTCCTGCTGAAGTGATGAATCAGCATTCTCCCAAAATTTGGGGCGGGCCAAGGAGGGAGAGGAAGGAAGACAAAAGTTTAAAAAGAAGGAGGAGGAGGAGGAGGAGGAGGAGGAGGAACAATCAATGTTTCAAACTTCTGGAAGTGAATTGATAGACTACTAGACAGACAGGTAGACAGAAGATGGATGGATAGATGGATGGATGCATAGATAGAGATGCTGTGATAGAGAGAGAGGGAGGGAAAGAGAGATACTATAGATACTGTAATATATATGATAGATAGATAGATAGATGATAGATAGATAGATAGATAGATAGATAGATAGATAGATAGATAGATAGATAGATAGATAGATAGAGACAGACAGACAGACAGACAGACAGACAGACAGACAGACACAGTATAGACAAATCTCTTCCCAATCTTTAATATCATAACCAGAAGCTTCTCCTCATAATTATGACACCCTCTCCAAACAAACAACTAATTGCTACAATTGCCCAGATAGAGATTAGATAGATAGATAGATAGATAGATAGATAGATAGATAGATAGATAGATAGATAGATGATAGAACAGATTAGAGATAGATAGATATAGATAATAGAAAGACTAGATAGATAGATAGATAGATAGATAGATAGATAGATAGATAGATAGATAGATAGATAGATAGATAGATATAACAGATTAGAGATAGATATAGATAATAGAAAGACTAAGATAGATAGATAGATAGATAGATAGATATAACAGATTAGAGATAGATATAGATAATAGAAAGACTAAGATAGATAGATAGATAGATAGATAGATAGATAGATAGATAGATAGATATAACAGATTAGAGATAGATAGATATAGATAATAGAAAGACTAAGATAGATAGATAGATAGATAGATAGATAGATAGATAGATAGATAGATATAACAGATTAGAGATAGATATAGATAATAGAAAGACTAAGATAGATAGATAGATAGATAGATAGATAGATAGATAGATAGATAGATAGATAGATAGATTTTCTTGTCCTTCAATCAAGCACCAGTGTAAATTACTATCATCAATCAGAGCAGAATGCCTTTTCTTGGCATTATGGGTAAATTCAGGGTAGGAAAAAAAATGACAAAAGATTGTCCTGGGGATGACCAATAAAGGGAACATCTGTCCTGATGGCCATCATTCACTCCCTAGAGATTAAATGGATGTTCTGAAACTTAAAGCTGGCCACGAACAAGGAGTGTCTATCGGAGGTGGTGGCCCCTTGAGAGCTTTTATGCAACGAAATTTCATGTGGACGTATGCCGATTGGTGTACATTCAGAGTGACAATAAAGTTGTAGTTGTTGTATTCTCTCTCTTGCGTTTCTCATGGAGAAAGGTGGATTGGGAGTTGGAGGTTCCTTCAGTGGGACAGCCTCATACTTAAGAGTAACAGGGAATCTGTTGGATGGTGTAGAAATGAGGACCCAGATTGTTGGGGGCAATTAAGCTGACTTTGTAAAAATGCCGCTTGGGGTGTGTGTGAAAGCCCTAATAAGCAGGCATATATACATAGAATGAAGGCTACTGCTAAGCTTGTAAGCCGCCCTGAGTCTTCGGAGAAGGGCGGGATATAAATGGAATTAAAATTAAAAAAAAATAAAAATAAAAAGGTTGCATCCTCCTCCTCCTCCTCCTCCTCCTCCTCCTCCTCCTCGCTGCCTGCCTGGAGTCAGTGAGAAAGACTGGTGATGGATGGGCAGAATCTTAACCAACAGGAGCACCAGACCAACTCTGGACACGTTAAAGCTTAACATCATCCTCAAGATAAATGGTGAAGCTCTGTGGGCGTGCAGCAGAAAAACAAAACTCTCCTTTTTTAGGGGGGGGAAAAAGAAAAACTTGCGGCCCAGTCTTTGCTCAATCCTTTATTTTTCCCCCCCCTCCAGATAGCGTTTCCTCCGCTCACTTGGTGACACTTGGCCAAAAACAAAAAAAAAACGGGCTTCTCAAAGCCGCGTGCCCCGGTAATGTCCCACCACCCTTAGTCCTTTTTCAGGACATTTGCATTTCCTTCCCCTCGTTCCTGGCTTTTCAACAGGCACCATGAAAAGTTCCTTTCTTTGGCTGTAGCTTCTTTGCGTGCCTTTTGCTTTTTTCATCCTTTCTTTCTTTCTTTCTTTCTTTCTTTCTTCCTGCCACAGATGAAAGGATATTGATGCGGTGGTGGCTTGTTGCATTAAAATCAAATTTATGTTTGCAATGAGGTGGGGGGGGGAAAGAAAAAAGAAAAAGCAGAGACATAAATTAACTGAAATTTGGCTTCTTCTTTGGCGGGCTTAGAACCGGGGGAGCGCGTTGCTACACCAGCTCTGTCCAAGGAGGCAGGAATGTCTCTTCTGAAAGACCCGTGTGATGGATGGTGTTGAGAGCTTCAGGCAAAGAGGTTTTGGCACCACCCATGAAGCCAAAAGAGTAGAGTTAATTAAAAGAAAAGTGAAAGGTTAAAGCTTGGGAAAAAAAAACCAGGAGCCTAATCTTTCCCCTTAAGAGATCGGCTGAGAGAATGGATAATAAAGGGGGAAAAGATTCACATCCAGGGCTTTTTTTCTCATAGAACGCTCAGAACGGAGTTCCGGCACCTTTTTTGGATGGAACCTTGTAGGGTAGGGCAAGCCGGGTTGTATGACCCGTGTGAGTTCCGGCACCTTTTTCTTTTACAAAAAAAGCACTGGGGACAACCATGTCCTGGGTGACTGAGAATCTCCATAGACATAATAGAAAGGAAGTTTTCTCCATTAAGGGACACTATAATCTTAATGTACCGCGTGCAAACAGCTGCTTTATTAAACTTAATGGACACCGCTTTAAATTTGACTGTAAAGAATTCGACCTTTGTAACAGAGTTGTCAAACTCTGGAATATCTTACCTGATTGAGTTGTCTCAGCTATTAACCTTCACAATTTTTAAATCTTAACTTAATTCATGTTAAGCAAATCCAGGGCTTTTTTTCTCATAGAACGCTCAGAACGGAGTTCCGGCACCTTTTTTGGATGGAACCTTGTAGGGTAGGGCAAGGCGGGTTGTATGACATGTGTGAGTTCCGGCACCTTTTTCTTTTACAAAAAAAGCACTGGTCACATCAAAGGAGATTTTAGCAAACAATTCGAATTTAGGGTTTTCTCTTTCAGCAGAAGAAGCTGGAGGCCTAATTTAGTCGGCCTGGTCCAGATTTTCAGAGAGGTCTTTTTTTTACCACCACCGCCACCCCATCATATTAAATGTCCAAGAGTTAAATCGGTGTCCTTTGATGCCAAAGAGTATGCTCTGCTATAAATGGCTAGAACCTCAAATTATAAATTAAAACAAAAGACAAACAAACACGATTATAGCCCTCGTGGTGGCTGAAGCTAAGAAAATGCAAACAATTTCTATTTTAAATTACTACAACCTCCCGTCATAAATTAAAACGAAAAACCAACAAAATTCCAGCCCTCCTGGTTTTGAATGGATGGCTGAACCTAAGAAAATGCAAACAATTGTTATAATGAGCTCCCTTATCGAAGCCAAACCAAACAAACAAACTGATCAAGGAGAGAAGCAACCTGGAATTTAGGAGAAACTTCCTAACAGTGAGGACAATTAACCAGTGGAACAGCTTGCCTCCAGACGTTGTGGGTGCTCCGTCACTGGAGGCTTTTAAGAAGAGATTGGACAGTCACTTGTCTCAAATTGTATAGGATCTCCTGCTTGAGCAAGGGGTTGGACTGGATGACCTCCAAGGTACCCTCCAGCTCTAGTCTGATTGAAACTGATCAAGGAGAGAAGCAACCTGGAATTTAGGAGAAACTTCCTAACAGTGAGGACAATTAACCAGTGGAACAGCTTGCCACCAGACGTTGTGGGTGCTCCGTCACTGGAGGCTTTTAAGAAGAGATTGGACAGTCACTTGTCTCAAATTGTATAGGATCTCCTGCTTGAGCAAGGGGTTGGACTGGATGACCTCCAAGGTACCCTCCAGCTCTAGTCTGATTGAAACTGATCAAGGAGAGAAGCAAGCTGGAATTAAGGAGAAACTTCCTAACAGTGAGGACAATTAGCCAGTGGAACAGCTTGCCACCAGAAATCATGGGCGTTCCATCACTGGAGATTTTTAAGAAGAGACTGGACAGTCACTTGTCTGAGATGGCATAGGTCCTCCTGGTTGAGCAGGGGGCTGGACTAGAAGGTCCATGATCCTGTTCTATTCTATTCTATTCTATTCTATTCTATTCTATTCTATTCTATTCTATTCTATTCTATTCTATTCTATTCTATTCTATTCTATTCTATTCTATTCTATTCTATATACCAGTTGTATACAAGGCACCAATCCCTTCCTTCAGTTGGACCTTTGTCTTTGTCTCTGTGGGAGCGCCAGCCCTGTGGAACCAGCTCCCCCCTGAGCTTCGGATGGCCCAAGATCTCCGGTCCTTTCGCCGCGGCCTCAAAACACTCCTTTTCCACCTGGCTGACCTGGACTGACAGGGATTTTAATTATGTTTACAATTTTAACTCTAATCTTTAATTTATCTCAATTTTAAATTTTAATTTACTGTACAGAGACATTTAATTTTTGTTGTTGTTAGCCGCCCTAAGTCCCTCGGGAGATAGGGCGGGATATAAGTCCCATTAATAAATTAAATAAATAAATAAATAAATAAATAAATAAATAAATAAATAAATAAATAAATAAATAAATAAATACAGCAGAGTACATGACCCCTAGAATAGATCTTAAGTTTCATTTGGATTAGTTCTGTAAAGGGCTGTCGAGATTTCCACTCACAGTACATCAGCCTTTTTGCTCTGACTTGTCACTGACCTTGCCTCATTTCTTTGAGTTTGTGCATTTCCTCAAAAATGTGTCAGAGATATCTCCTCTCAGAAATAAGGTCAGATAAATGCCGTCTTTATTTTACACTGGACCGATTTCCATCACATTATCCTAGTAAAGTTGACTCATTGCTTGTCTAGACTCGGGAAAGCTGCTGAGATGGTTCTTGGTGGACTCAAGAGCAAGTCTTCTACAACGTGGGACCTAGGCAGCGAATTCTTTGTGTCCAAGGGACAATTTTGACTCCTTTCCAGCTATTGAAAAAAATCACGGTAGACATGAAAGAGACTTGTTGCTAATGCAAAAGCATTGAAAAACACTTACTATGTGTACTGCTCTATGGAAGCTTGATTGAGATGGGTTGGCTAGCTAGAATCTTTATTACCTGAAAGGAGTGGGCAAACACAGCAAGGCTACTTCCCTTCTCCACACTTTCCCAATTCACTTCTGTAGTTGCCTAGGAAACCACAGGCCTGGATGGCTCCCCATGCAATGGAACATCATTCAGTGCTGACTTTTTTCCCCCCCCTCCTAACCGCTGTTTCCTGGAGAAAGACAATCTATGAATACAGATTGACTCATTCACTGGTTAACATTTGTGTAGATTTGCATGTGGATATAAGGAATAAGATGGATCCGATTGTGCTTCAGCCCTCCTGGATTAGGTGGGATTGTTATTGTAGTGGTGAGGAAGAGGAAGGAGAAGGAGAAGGAGAAAGAGAGGGAGGAGAAGGAGTTGTTCCACCATAAGTAACTTTTCCCGTTGATTACAGAGGGATTAAGACAGCCTTGGATATTCTTACAGACATTTCCTGGCTCTTCGCAGTTGTTAATCAACTGGTTGTAAAGCTGATCCAGTAGAGACTGACATTAGATCTATTCTAATCAATATTGGATGCAAGAGTTTAGGAGCCAAATGCAGTCCCAGGAAGCAAAAGCACTCTTGGATTAAAGGTTGGTTTGCTTTCACTGGATCCAACCCAACTGTGATTGTCATCATCTAAGCCACCGGTTTGGCCTATTATCATCACAACAACCATCACCACACAAATTCCAAGTTGGGGAACACTTCTCTTAAAGATAATGGAACTGCCACCCAAGTCCGTTCACAATGTACCCAAACTATGAACAGTTCTTCCCCTATGTTCTCCTTCTATTTTGAAGGCAGAAGAAATACGCACCGGGAGACAATTCCCTTCTTTTAATTTTTTTCCCACGTAATGCTAAATTGCACATTAAGCATGAGAAGAGAAATTACATTTAATAAATAAACAGAGGCTATTGATCTTGGGGCTTGCATCTCTCAGAAAAAATGGTCCATCTAGGCTTCGCCAATAATGTTGACCCAATATGGGAACATTATTATCTTAACATTTTTCTTTCAACACTAACAAGGCAATGTAATCTGCTTCCATATTGAAAGTTGGTTGAAGATCATTCATCCCTAACATCAAAATGTCTCCACAATGATGACAAAAGTAGAACAAATGACAAAAGAAGAAGATATATATATATATAACTTTTGATATTCCAGGGTCTTTATTGCCAATTTTGTCACAAAATAAAACTCTGTAGTGAATGATCAAGGAATTAGATTGGCTGCCGAAGTTTAACTTCAATAGCTTAAAAGATAATAAGGAAATTGTTGAAACCATTGAGTTGTGATGTTCTCAGATGCTGGGGTCAAACCAGCAGGATTCCTCTCAACTGGCTAACTACGGATTGGATAAAAGTGCCCCAGAATAACCATTACACTTCTGGGTGGGGGTGGGGAGGCCCTTTCAAGATGAAAATGAAATAATAATAATAAAAAATCTCATTATAGAGCAGGAATGATAAAAAGAACTGAACGAAAAGGTCTCAGAGGAAGGAAAGATGCCAATGGACAGGTGTATAGATACTGATAGGTACAAAATTTCCCTGCTGGTTTGGCTGATGAGAGGGCCACCGTTTGATGTTCAATTTTGCTTGACTTCTTTTTTTTAATCATGCCTTACTAAAGTAAGGTGTGATCCATAGGAACGAGCAGATCTACCAAATTTGGTTTTATTATGGTCTCCCTGTCTCCCAAGAAAAATAAAAATGCAACGGAATAACAGAATAACAAAAATGGAAGAGACCTTAGAGGTCTTCTTGTCCAACCCCTTGCTTTCTTTTGGCCCCCGTGCTTTAGCTAGTCTTTCAAATCATAATTTTATTTTATTTTTATTTTAATTCCATTTATATCCCACCCTTCTCCAAAGACTCAGGGCAGCTTACAAGCTTAGCAGTAGCCTTCATTCTTTATTCTTCATTCTTCATTCATAATGTCATGGTTCCGACAGATGAAACTCTTCAAAGAACTTCGAGGCTTTGTTTGCCTTAAAAAATCTTTATTTGAGTAGCGTAGCATCGGCACTAACATAGTTGAAGCCAAAAACTGAGGTCCCCTCCCCTGAGCACGTAGTATCAAAGCACAATTCCCTTCTCCAATTAACAGTCATAAATCACATCCTCCAGTTAGTTTGAAGCACGGGCTTCCTCTCCAGCCCGCCAATTCTTTATCATCTCTTGTTTCAATAACCTTGGTTCTCACACTAGGTTCAGTGTTATTATGTCTAGCTAGACTCTCGTGCACATTCCCTTCCCCTCCCCCAGCATCATCTGACTCTAAAATCAAAAAAAGAAGAAAATGGCTGCATTTCCATCTGTTGTCAGTGCAAAAACATCCGATGTTAGCAGCACTGACACATAACAAGATTCATCCTATCGGCATCATGATCAACATTTTTCTTCCTTTGCAATGTCCCTGACCTGCTATTGTTCCAGAGCGTTTGCAATAAAGGGGAACAATAGAGGGCATACATGGAAAGTAATTGCAGAGAATGTTCAGTTAAAAAAAAAAGTCTACAAAACATGCTTCTTTGGGGAAAAGAGAGTTAGAAAAATATCTGAGAAATGTCATCTAACTCCAGTTGACATAAGATAGTTGGTAGAATTAATTCCGGGCCTGGAATTCAATTTCTTTGTTTCATGGCTGGTAGTATTTTATCAGTAGGCGTGCACATTTTAATAATGCAGAGAGAGAGAGAGAGAGAGAGAGAGAGAGAGAGAGAGAGAGAGAGGGAGAGGGAGAGAGAGAGAGAGAGAGAGAGAGAGAGAGAGAGAGAGAGAGAGAGAGAGAGAGAGGAATGAATGGGTGACAGAGAACGGTGTAATCAAAAAATCTTGTACGAAGTCCACAAAACTAAAAATAAATACTGGACTAAGTAAAACAGTAGGCTGTCGTTCAGAGAATATATATACTGTACGTGTGTGTCCAGATAACATGAAAGTTCCAAATCCCGAAAATTAACTCCAAATGTGGAGAATTGTGGTGGCAACTTTACCATTTGCAAACCGAGATAAAGTGTTTCATTGAAAAGAGCAAAGCAATTATTAAAAGTTCAAGATAAGGTCTGAAAACTCGGAGCAGCATTGAGTTTAGGCAGCTGGGAAATTGGCAGAAAGGGACAGGAGTTTGGAAAAGAGTCCAGAGGTAGAAGAAGGAGAGAAAACAAAAGGTAGGCAGAAGAAAAGAAGAAAAACAAGAGACAAAGGAGTGTTTTTTTCCCCTTTTAATTCCATTTATATCCCGCCCTTTTCCGAAGACTCAGGGCGGCTTACAAGCTTAGCAGTAGCCTTCATTCTATGTATATGCCTGCTTATTAGGGCTTTCACACACACCCACCCAAGCGGCATTATTACAAAGTCAGCTTATTGACCCCCAACAATCTGGGTCCTCATTTTACCTACCTCGGAAGGATGGAAGGCTGAGTCAACCTTGAGCCTGGTGGGACTCAAACCTGCACTAATTGCAGGCAGCTGGTGTTACTTAAGGAGGCATTAGCCCACTGCTCCACCAAGGTTTCTTTCATATATATGATTAAAGAAGGTGAACTGTGTTCAAAGAGAGCAAAGCTGAAAATTACGTGTGGGGGTCCTTGGTGCTCTTCAAGGTTGGTTGTTTTCTTACAGATGTTTTGTGACCCAACTAGGTAACATCATCAATGCTAGAAAGGAGTGGGGTGTGGTGAGGAGGAGGAGGAAAAAGATCTGTGCGGTCCTGAGTGCTTTTGGCGCTTGGTTGCTCTCTTGCAAAGAAGAAGAAGAGGAAGAAGAAGAAGAAGAAGAAGAAGAAGAAGAAGAAGAAGAAGAAGAAGAAGAAGAAGAAGAAGAAGAAGAAGAGGAGGAGGAGGAGGAGGAGGAGGAGGAGGAGGAGGAGGAGGAGGAGGAGGAGAAATAAGAAATCATCATCCTTGGTGCTCTCTGAGCTTGGTTGTTTTCTTGCAGACATTTCATGACCCAACTAGTCTAGGTAATACCATCAGTGCAGGTAAGGAGTGGGGTTTGCTCTCATTTTATGTACTAGGGCAGGGGTAGGCAACCTCGGCTCTTTTATGACTCATGGACTTCAACTCCCAGAATTCCTGAGTCAGCTATGCTGACTCAGAAATTCTGGGAGTTGAAGTCCATGAGTCATAAAAGAGCCGAGGTTGCCTACCCCTGTACTAGGGGCTTGCCCTGACAATGTTGGTGGGGGTGGTTTCTGGTGTTGGAAAATTTATTTATTTATTTTATTTTATTTTATTTCCATTTATATCCCGCCCTTCTCTGAAGACTCAGGGCGGCTTACAAGCTTAGCAGTAGCCTTCATTCTATGTATATGCCTGCTTATTAGGGCTTTCACCCCCCCAAGCGGCATTATTACAAAGTCAGCTTAATTGCCCCCAACAATCTGGGTCCTCATTTTACCTACCTCGGAAGGATGGAAGGCTGAGTCAACCTTGAGCCTGGTGGGACTCGAACCTGCACTAATTGCAGGCAGCTGGTGTTACTTAAGGAGGCATTAGCCCACTGCTCCACCAAGGCTATTAAATATGTTACATGGTTTAAGGAAGGAAGCAAGGATGGTTTGGAGCCCATCACAAAGTAAGGTCTGTCTAAAGGGTAGGAAGCTTTTTCTGAAGGTTGAAATTAATTCCAGGTTGTGGATCCAGTGCGGATGTGACATAAGCCCAAATGATACATGTTAATTCTATGTTCTTTCTTCCATCTATCATACTTATAGGCCACAATCACTGACGCCTTTATTTTTCTATGTCCTTTTCCTGTTGCCAGGGAAAAGAGACTACTGGAGTGGCTAAGGAGAAAGCAGAGAGGGTCCAGCCAGCTTGAGGACAAGGCTTGGTGGGCTGCATCCAGTCCACAGGATGGAGGTTCTCCTGCCATGGGCCAAAGAGGTTGTGAGCAAGGCAAACCAAAACAGATGGGTGAACTACATCTTGCATCTTATGCAACTCTTTTGAAATTTAATTGACGTGTGAAGTTGTCCCCTGCTGTTCTTTCCTCTGTATTATTGGGGGGCAGCTGCGGAAACATTTTAAGGCCAGAAAAGGTAACCCTTAATGGCTGTTTTTAAACCTGCTCTTCTTCCAGCCTCTCTGAAATGGGGGGTGGGGGTGGGGAGAACAAGGAGGAAAGAATCAGCAGGGAGGTGTCAGCAGTAATTTTCAGCTCTGCCTCCATCGTCGCCCGTTGTGTCATCTTAATAGGCAGCTGTCTGCAGGCAGCAGAACTTCAGCCCTGTTGGAGAGAGTTGGCTTGTGGTGTCCTCCATCGCTTTCTTCTGTCAATCTGAGGCCAACTGCTTCCCCACCCCATCCCTTCTCTGCCCATCAGTCAGAGAGGAAGTGGCACATGGGCATGGAACTTCAAAAGAAAATGGCATTAAAAAAATTGGACCTAAAGAGAGAATTGGGCCACGTTCAATGCCTGCCAGTGGAATCTCAGGCCATGAGACTTGACTGACATGATCAGGCAACTTCCTGATGATTCCTCATTCACAAAAATAAAATAAACCTTAGTCCTGGTCAAAGCTCAGGGCATTCAGCTCCTCCCCTGCTGTTTTGGAACTGGGAAAATCCTATAGTAATTCTGGTGGTCCAACACACCTCTTGTGTTGTTCCTCTTGCAAAAAAGCTACCTTGTGCCTCTTCAGGGCCATTTGTTTATCCTTCCTATCCACCTCAGCCAGATGGCCGCTGAAATTGTCAAAAACCACAATAATTCAAACTCTGTGGCTTGATACTAGTCTGGAATTCCATCTGACTGGTGATAACTGCCTGAAGATTTCCTATAGGTCCTTGGCCAACTGCACCAGATGGGGACAGGCACCATCGCCATTAGCCAAGTAGGCAGCCTCGGTCGCTCGTAGTCAATTGAATTGATCAGATGAGACAGCCGAGGGCAAAGGTTTGTTGCTGTTGTTTGTTGTCAAGTGGGAAGTATCCTAAACAGAACGGGGTGGAGGAGAGGAACATAATGAAAACCAGTGGGGGGCGGGACCAAAAGAGTGTTTTTGCGATCTCAAATGGAAACCTTCCCAAGTCAAACACCACTGTCCAGGGTGCTGAAACGGAACCAATCATTTCGCTTGGCTTGGTGGTTACGTTTCAAGTCTTCCTGAAGACTTGGACCTTCCTTGTGCTCCGTGCTGTTTGAAAAAATGTACTTTAAAAAAAAAGTAAAATGATAGAAGGGATGCCCTTACATTCACACTGAAGTCTTCCACCTTGTGCTTTTATATATATATATATTATTATTATTTTTAGGTATTTACATTTGTTTGAACTATGGTGCTGGAGAAGACTCCTGCGAGTCCCTTGGACTGTAAGGCGATCAAACCGGTCAGTCCTAGAGGAGATCAACCCTGACTGCTCTTTAGAAGGCCAGATCCTGAAGTTGAAACTCAAAATACTTCGGCCACCTAATGAGAAGGAGGGACTCACTGGAGAAGATCCTCATGCTGGGAAAGGTTTGAGGGCAAGAGAAGAAGGGGACGACAGAGAATGAGGTGGCTGGATGGAGTCACTGAAGTGGTAGGCGTGAGCTTCAAGGGACTCCAGAAGATGGTAGAGGACAGGAAGGCCTGGAGGAACGTTGTCCATGGGGTGGCGATGGGTCGGACACGACTTCGCAGCTAACAACACAACAACATTTGTAACAAATGGAATGACATTTGCTGGATCAGAACCCCGACTTTCTCTAAACCACTCAAGCTCGTCAATCACGATCAGATCAATCCCAAATTTTGAAACAAGAGGCGTTGAGCCAATCATGAAGCCAGGCAAGTTCCAGAAACAGTCACTTCCTCACTTTGGTGAGGAAGAAGCAAAGAGTTATTTGACAAGGTTAAAATCGAAGAAGAGAGCTTCTACAAAGCCACAATAAAACCTCCTGCATCAGGAAACTGGGGGGGGGGACAGAATTCCTACAGGTATTCCTCAACTTACGTCCACAACTGAGCCCAATATTCCTGTGGCTAAGTGAGACATTTGGGACTTTGCTCCACTTAACGACCATTCTTGCCACAATTGTTAAGTGAATCACTGTGGTTGTCAAGTCAGTAACACAGCGGTTAAGTAAATCTGGCTTCCCCCGTTGACTTGGCTTGCTCAGAAGGTCGCAAAAGGGGATCACGCGACCCCCTCCCCTCCCCCAGGGGACGCTGCGACCGTCATAAACATGAGTCCATTGCCAAGTGCCCAAATTTGATCACGTGACCCCAGGAACGCCGCAACAGTCATTTGTGTGAAAAAGAACCGTGTCCCTTTTTTTTTTCCTTCAGTGCATTTTAACTTCAAAAGGGTCACTAAACGAGCGGTTGTTAAGTCGAGGATTGTATTGGTAATATTGGTACTGCGTTGATAATATCATTTGCCCAGACTCCAGCACTCAGGGTATTTTTTTTTTCCAATGCAAAAGCACGCGCAATTTGATGAAGCCAACGGAGGATTGAAAGGATGGCTGGGATAAAAGAAGGGCACTCAGTTGAAAAGGCTACCAGATGGAACACTCGTCATAGTGGCAGCCAAGTCTGGCACCAACGGTTGGCAAGGTAGGGCAGAAGCCTTCACTCTGTTGCTCCTGCAGGGCCTTCTCTTTTGGGCACATGCCCTCATCCTCCATGTTGAAAACAGTCCATCTAAATTTATTTTATTTATTTATTTTATTAATTTAATTTATATACCGCCCTTCTCCCGGAGGACTCAGGGCGGTGAACAGGGCAATACATAAAAACTAGATACAAAAATTAAAAATTATTAAAACGTGATTAAACAATGCCCATAATAAATTAATACAGATTAAAAATTGAAGTTCATTTATAAAAATCCCACCCTGTCCCATCAGGCCAGGCCAGCTTGTTTAAAGAGATGGGTTTTAAGATCGCGCCGGAAGGAGCGGAGATCGGGCGCCATCCGGAGCTCAACCGGAAGATGGTTCCATAAATCCGGTGCACCCACAGAGAACGCCCTCCCCCTGGGGGCCACCAGTCGGCATTCTTTGACCGGCGGCACCCTGAGGAGGCCCTCTCTGTGGGAGCGTACTGGGCGGAGGGAAGTTGACTGAATGAGCCCTGGTGGCGCAGTGGTTAGAATGCAGTACTGCAGACTACTTCTGCCGACTGCCGGCTGCCTGCAGTTTGGTAGTTCAATCCTGACCGGCTCAAGGTCGACTCAGCCTTCCATCCTTCCGAGGTAGGTAAAATGAGGACCCAAATTGTTGGGGGCAATTAAGCTGACTTTGTAATAATGCCGCTTGGGGGGTGTGTGAAAGCCCTAATAAGCAGGCATATACATAGAATGAAGGCTATTGCTAAGCACATTGATTTTAAATTGTAAGTCACCCTGAGTCTTCGGAGAAGGGCGGGATATAAATGGGATTAAAATAAAATAAATAAAAAAAATAAAGTGCTGGGAAGCGGTATATAAGTCCAAGTGCTTTTGTCTGTCCGTCCTTCCTTCCTTCCTTCCTTCCTTCCTTCCTTCCTTCCTTCCTTCCTTCCTTCCTTCCTTCCTTCCTTCCTTCCTTCCTTCGCAGTAGTTAGAATGCAGTATTGCAGGTTAACTCTGCTCACTGCCAGGAGTTCGATCCTGACCGGCTCAAGGTTGACTCAGCCTTCCTTCCTTCTGAGATCGGTAAAACGAGGACCCAGATGGTTGGGGGGGCCATATGCTGACTCTGTAAACCAATTAGAGAGGGCTGTAAAGGACTGTGAAGCGGTATATAAGTCTATGTGCTATTGCTATTGCTACCTCTTCTGTCATGACACAAGCAATGATTCAAGCAATGTTTGGAATTCCTATTGATTTTTTTTAAAAAAACAACATGCAATTTATCTAACATATACAGTTGTGTGTGAGAGTGCGTTCGTGCCTTCAAGTCTGTCTTGGCTCCTGGCAACTGCCTGGACAAGTCATTGCAGTTTTCTTGGCAAGCTTTTTTCAGAAGCCACTAAAGGAGAATATATGAAACTCAGGGTTGAGATGGTGTGTGTGTGTGTGTGTGTGTGTGCCCTTGTTGCTCTCCGATCTTGGTTGTTTTCTTGCAGACATTTCATGACCCAACTAGGCAACATTGTTTCCTGGATCTGGTCCAAAGTCACCCAGCCAGCTTTGTGCACCAGGCAGAACTAGAACTCACAGTCTCCTGGTTTCTCGTCTGGTGCCTTAGCCTGGCTCATTGTGTGTGTGTGTGTGTGTGTGTGTGTGTGTGTGTGTGTGTGTGTGAAAAATGGTGCCAGCGTTCCTTCCTTCCTTCCTTTTGGATGTCACCCCTCTTGAAAAGAGCTGACTTTGAGAACAAGGAAAATGTGCCCCCATGTTCCGGATAAAGATCTCTTAACCACAGAGAATTAGGATAGCAGATGAATGGAGAGAGAGGTGGACTCCCGCCGAGAGTAATTTCCATTTATTTCCAGATACCCAAGTAAGATTGCTTAGGCAAGAGAGATTCTGAGACAATTGCATGAATTAAACCAATTCCACATCCTTGTTTTTGTTTTTTCCCCCCTCCCTTGGTTTGGTTGTCATTCTATCAATTATATTCACAGTGGAAAAGAAGGAGAAGACGGGCTTTTTCTTCTTCCATCCATGTCACTCTGGGCACTATGCTTTTTTTGGGGAGGGGGGGGAACTTCAAGAATAGAGCTGTGTTGCTGAGGCTATCTAGCGTCACGCCTTCCCCTCTTACCTGAGTCCATTTTCTCGGCGAGCTTCCTTCTCTTTTTGGCGCTGGGTTTGCCATTTGTGGCTGAAATGGGGCAGCAGCCTTCATTCCCTCTGGATACATTACATTAGGCCCGTGGAATCAAAAAAGTGGGGCTCATGAGCCACGGTGGTTAGAATGCAGTACTGCAGGCTGACTCTGCCCACTGCCAGCCGTTCGATCCTCATTAAAGCCACCTCCTCTTTGATGCCACTCATTAAAGCAGCCGAGTCTTTTTTGTTTGTTTTTTCATACTGACATTGAGGGTGGGGGGGGGGAGAAAGAGCTGTCTGTTTTAAAGAGGAGATGGCCCCTGCATTGGGCAAACCTGTCGCTTCCCAATCGTGCACAGGCCTATTCACGACAAGCAGCTGAAAGCGTTTACACTAAGACAACCGGGGCTTCTTCCTTGTCCGCGTTAATGAAAGATAAATATTCTCTCCGCGTTCCCTCCACTCGATCGCCTGGTTTCCATCGGAGAACGCACCGATAGCAACAACAACACACAGTGGAGCAAAGCTCTATTGATTTGAGTGCCGGGCTCTCCTCTCTCGTTACAACCCTTTCTCCTGCCACCGTATTAATTGCCAAGCCTCTGGCTTCACCGTGCCGTTTGTTATCCAAATATAGCCACGCCACAGTCCTCTCACGCGGGGGGGGGGACCATTTTTCATTAACACGAGTGGCCAATCCCTTGATAAGCTGCTTTCCAGGTTTGGGATGGCGTTCAGTTAAACTCAGGCTCCCGGATCATAAATCATTGCCACGTTATAGAAAATTTTTCCTCCGCTAAGCAGCGGGGAGCCGGGCTCTGTCTGCAGGTTTTTAATTGAGTAAAACAAACAAGAGTTGAAACCTCTTTAGATACTCTCCAGCCATTTCCACGGGATTAATTTGAAGCTGCGTCGTTTGGCGGTGCAGATAACTAACGGAAGTCTGCTTCTCCTTTTCTTCCCTTCTTATCTCTCCCTTTTTATTATTATTGTTATTCCCCCCTCCCATCTTTCTGGTCTGCAAAAAGGTGACAAGAACAGGCTGGGCAAATATATCAAGGCTTGTTTCTCAGTTTCCCGCCTTGGTTAATTCCGCTTGTTGAACCTGAAAAATTTAAGCCATGCTTCTCCTAACATGTACAGGGTTTTTTTTTTTTTGTGTGTGTGTGTGTGTGTTTGTGTGTGTGTGTGTGAAAGGGTTTCTGGTACGCTATCAATTTTTATGGATATATGCGTTGCATTAAAGTATCTACTAATACACACACACACACACACCTACTAATCTACCTACCCACCCATCTACCTACTTACCTAGCTACCCACCTACAATCCTACCTATTAATCTACCTACTTACTTACCTACCTACCCATTTTCCCACCTACCTACCTACCTATCTTCCTTCTTTATTTCCTACCTACTTACCTACCTCTTTCCTATCTACCTACCTCTCTTCCTTCCAAACTACCTATCTACCTACCTTCCTTCCTTCCTACTTACTTATCTTCCTTCCTTCCTTGCTACCTACCTACTTAACTACTTACCTATTTTCCCACCTATCTACCTACCTACCTTCCTACCTATCTACTTACCTACCTTCCTATTTTCCTACCTACCTACTTAATTACCTACCTACCTATCTTCCCACCTCCCTACTGGCCAAGTATAAATGATAGAAAAATGGTTTGTTTGTTTTTTACTTCCCACTCTAGGGCTTAGACAGACTGGCCCAAAGTCTAGCTTCTTTGCTTAAGGAAGGACTAGAATTTGAGAAGCCTGCTTCTAGACCAGTAGCTTAACCCCCACCCCAGCCAGACTCTCAAATGCACACACGTGCATAAAATTGCGCGGCGAAAGTTCTCTTAAGTGGCGGATTTCAAAAAGACCGTTAGGAGGTGTTGGCTTTTGCGCTGCTGCTTCCAAAATGCTCAGTTGGGTGACTTTCAGTGGGCGAGCGCGCATGCGGTTCGTTTAAGAGAGCGGCAGGCATATGTGTGCATGCCGCTCACACAAATGGAGCTGCGATCGTGCGCACTTGCTGTCCGCTCACGTGGAACCATTCCCCACCCCCACCCCACCCCCCTGGTGGTCTGCAAAGGTGGAAAGGTTGGGGAACTCAGCTAGATTTTTGTTGCAAGCAGGGACAAAAGCTCCACCGAGAAATGATGTGGTTTATTGCTCTCTTCTATTGAGCCCAGAGACGATGTTCAGAAACAGACGGTCCTCCAGAAGTCATGTATCCTCACATACGGCTACAACCCATTTTTGAGTTCTCCTGTGCAAGTTTCTCCAAGTACAGGTCAAGCCATCAAAACACGTAACCATCAGCACATCTTTTGACCACCCATCCCAGAATTTAATAAGGAAAGTTCCTCGGTTCCTCTCAACCTTGTTTCACCCAAACCTCTCCAGCAATTGCCAACACCTTAGCACGGGGGTCTTCCAACTTGGCCCTTTGATGACTTATGGACTTCAACTCCCAGAATTCCTCAGCCAGTGTGCTTGGCTGAGGAATTCTGGGAGTTGAAGTCCACAAGTCATCAAAGGGCCAAGCTTGAAGACCTCTGTCTTAGCATCAAAGAAATGTGTGCTGGATTTCTTCTAAAGCCCTAATGTGGAGAGTTCAATAACATCTGAGGAATGAATGGTTCAGCCTTTAATTTCATAGAATGTTGCTCTTTTTTTTAAAAAAAAAAAAGAAGACAAACGATCAGTGCTTCTTTCTGGATGTTCACGAATTATTGCCTACCCCTTATTTTTCAGAGCAATGAGGGCACCTGTGCCACACGTAAGACTCACAAATCTTGTTCCTTCAGTTCAGAAAGGAAAGCCACATCCAAAGGTGGACTCTGAAGGCTGCGTGAGAGACCTCAGACTCATTGGAATCCATAAGTAATTTATGTCAGCCTGCAACAATCTTGCGAACACTTGAGCTGGCGTAAATCATTTGTTTCTAAGAATTGACACCACCAAAAAGCTTTTCTTGGGAGCAGTAGTCATCTGTATTAAATGCCATTAGGAACCCCAAGAGTGTGATGCCCCTGTTTTTGTTTTTCTTCCTCGCACAAATAAATCAGCAGCAGCCCAACTTTAGGTAGAGATGGACCTTGAAGCATTCAGAATGCTGATGAAAAGAAATGGAACCCAGACATCTCTTTCCTTCACCTCTCTGCTGGCTGATGAGTGGTCCACCTCCTCCTCCTTCTCTTCCTCCTCCTCCTCCTCTGAGGAGGAATCTGAGAGAGTCCTTGACAGCTGTTCTCTTGCCACTACATCCGCGTCCGTGTTTGAAACAACAACGTCCCTTTCTCTGCCAGAAAGGAGTTGACCTTCCCTTCTCTAATGGGAATATGCACGACACAAGCAATTAGGAAGGATGGGCAGAAAGAGCTGAGAAGGCTTTGGCAAGCATCTCACGGAAACAGCAGGTGATGGGTTGTGACACATGCTTTTGGTGTCGCCGTTTGCTCAACACTACTACGCCGGCTTCCTTCAAAATGTTTTCCAAACCTGCTTCCTGGATTAAAAAAAGAAGGCAAATTCATATCAGGAGGTGCTCATCATCTGGCCCTTGATAAGCATGATGGTAGCAGTCACAAGAACAGCCACTGAAGAACTTAGAACATAGAATAATAAGGTTGGAAGGGACCTTGGAAGTCTTCTAATCCAAACTCCTGCTCAAGCGGAAGACCCTGTATCATTCTGGACAAGTAGCTGTCCAATCTCTTCTTGAAAACCTCCAGGTGTTGAAGCACCAACAACGTCTGGAGGCAACTAGGCCAACGGAAGCTTAGAAGCATGTAGAGCTTTTCACATAGCATCTGTCCCAAATCGGGAAACCCACAGGCCTTCTTTTATGATCATGGACCTTGCCTTCAACAGCTGCAGCATGATTCCTCAAAAGAAAGATGCACTTGGATGAAGGAGGAGAAGACCGCGCCTACATGTTCTCCAAAGTATCTTCTTGCCTTTGAATCGGAAGAGCTGCCCAGCCCTCATTTCTTCTCTAAAGGAGGTGCTCGGTCACAAGCCCAGCTTTGCTCATTGGGCATCAAGGTTCTTCCAGAATCTAGCATGGAAAGAGACAGTGGTTAGCCTAGGGGTAGGCAACCTTGGCCCTTTTATGACTCGTGGACTTCAACTCCCAGAATTCCTGAGCCAGCCACGCTGAGGGAAAAGGGAGAGGTTTCCAAGCTGAGCCATGCTGGCTCAGGAATTCTGGGAGTTGAAGTCCACGAGTCGTAAAAGAGCCAAGGTTGCCTAGCCCTGGGTTAGCCCAAGGACTACTCTTCTGCATCGCAGAGGCCTTCATTGAATTACTCGGTGTCATCGTGAGGTGCTCTTGCCCAAATAAATAAATAAACGCACGATAATGAAAGCCATCGAGTCTATGACTGCTCACTGCAACGTGAATAATACATTCATCCAATTTTGCTCAGCGAGCTGATAGCTGGGCTTATTCTTTGGCTTCTCGTCTAATCTGCCAAAAGGGGAAGGGAAAAATAAAATGGGAAAAAATAAAAATAAAAAATAGAAATAAAAATAGGAAAGCAGGAAGATGCCATAGCAGGATAGTGTCCACAAAGCCTAAGAGATCAGAAAGCTAATTTCATCATCATCATCATTATTATTATTATCATTATTATTATTATTATTATTATTATTATCATTATTATTATTATTATTATTATTATTATTATTATTATTATTATTATTATTATTATTATTATTATTATTATTATTATTATTTTCTTCTTCTTCTGCAGGAAATGGCGGGTTCCGAGCCGAATGGGCAAAAGGGGAGGGGAGATAGATTTGGCCAAGGGAGGTGGCTTCATTAAGATGGATGGATCGGAGGTGGCAGGTCTTCTATGCTGAGCTATTCAAAGTGAAATGGGATAATTGCCACCCTTGCAACGAGGCTGATCAAGCTGAGAGAAACAAGGTTTAAATTGTACCAATCACTCCTAATCCGGCAGAGTTATTAACAGTGCTCTATCCTGGTGAGGCGGCATCTGCTAACTTGAGATAATGATTTATATCACAATTTATGAAAGTTCCAATTTATCCTAATTCAATAAGTGAAGAGCGAGCAACCTCCAGGGAGAGGCAGATGGAGATTCAAATGTCGCCATGGCCCTCTTGATCTAACTAATCTCCTCTTCCCCCCCCCAAAAAAAATTACCCCAGCTCAGCAATTTTCCCTCCAGCCAAGAGATTGGGGTGTCCTCACCACCAGGTCTGTCCGTTGGGTATACCTATAGGCTCCCTAACCATGGAAAAAACCAGGATGACTTTCTATATATCTTGACAGCTCGGCTTTATTTGATCCATTTTTTAATGGAGCTCCAGGATGGATCGATTCAATCTCCACCTGGACCGTTTCAATCCGAAAAACACTCTGTCAAAACTCTGTAAACTGAAGTCAACGAAAGAGTGTTTGCCCTTTGTTCTGACCTTCTCTTTTCTTAGAGCATGAAGAGGAAGCCATTTTCTTTTCCTTCCCTAGACCAACCAAGTCCAAAAACACTAGAGAATTTCTAGAAGCCCCCCAGTCTGACAAATTGGCCATCGACGGACACATAGACATAAACAACATCTACACGTAGACATAAACAACATCTACACGCTGTGCAAAGGAGACAATCAAGCAGCCAAAAAAGGAACAAAAAGAGCAAAACATCTCCCCATCAGCAATCAATCCCTAGATGAGTATAGATTAACACCAAGGTTAACATCAGACCAACAATCAAGTAAACAATACTCCAGTCAAAGAACTGCCAACAAGCAAACAGTAAAGAAGAGGGTGTCAAGCTATCCTCCAAAGCACCTGAAGGCAGGACAAGAATCAATGGATGGAAACTGATCAAGGAGAGAAGCAACCTGGAACTAAGGAGAAACTTCCTGATGGTGAGAACAATTAATCGGTGGAACAAGCTGCCTCTAGAAGTTGTGAATACTCCAACACTGGAAGTTTTAAAGAAGAGAATGGACAACCATTTGTCTGAAATGGTATAGGGTTTCCCACCTGAGCAGGAGGTTGGACTAGAAGACCTCCAAGGTCCCTTCCAGCTCTGTCTATTCTATTCTATTCTATTCTATTCTATTCTATTCTATTCTATTCTATTCTATTCTATTCTATTCTATTCTATTCTATTCTATTCTATTCTATTCTATTCTATTCTACTACTCTACTCTACTCCACTCCAGTCCACTCCTATATATGTTCTATTCTATTCTGCTCTATTCTACATTATTATACTCTATTCTATTCTACTCTACTCTACTCTATTCTACTCTACTCCATTCTATATTCTATTCTATTCTATTCTATTCTACTCTAGTCTACTCTACTCTATTCTATTCTATTCTATTCTATTCTATTCTATTCTATTCTATTCTATTCTATTCTATTCTATTCTATTCTATTCTATTCTATTCTATTCTATTCTATTCTATTCTATTCTATTCTATTCTACTCTACTCTATATTCTATTCTATTCTATTCTATTCTATTCTATTCTATTCTATTCTATTCTATTCTATTCTATTCTATTCTATTCTATTCTATTCTATTCTATTCTATTCTATTCTATTCTATTGTTCTGAACCAGCCCTCTTCTGGCCTTGTAATAAGGCAAACCCCTATTCAGAAAGAAGAGACTGGAGAGCGTCCAAGGCTAAAAGGCATCTGCCAAGATTTATTACGCAGTTAACAAAAACACTAGAGCTTGTCTTCTCAAGCGGAAAAGTTGCTTTCAGCAACCAGCCCCTCCCCAAACACTCCTTTTATAGAGAGCTCAGGGCGTGGTCTCCCTGTGCCTCCTCCCGAGGAGTCCCGCAGCCTTTCTTTGTTTGTTCCTGCTCGACTGCCTCCTGCGTCGGGCGTCCTTGAACAGGGCCAGCTCTGGGTCATCTTCCTCCGCACTCTCGGGCTCACGCAGCTGAGAAGAGGTCCCCGGCTGAGGGCTCTGCAAAGCCTCCAAACCATCATCAGCCGGTTCGTTTCCCTCCTCCCCCTCATCTGAGTCATCCGATACATCGGAGCCGGCTGTCGGACCCACAGGCTGGCCCTGAGTCACAACATCTATTCTATTCTATTCTATTCTATTCTATTCTATTCTATTCTATTCTATTCTACTCTACTCTACTCTACTCTACTCTACTCTACTCTACTCTACTCTACTCTACTCTACTCTATATTCTATTCTATTCTATTCTATTCTATTCTATTCTATTCTATTCTATTCTATTCTATTCTATTCTATTCTATTCTATTCTATTCTATTCTATACCTAGTTACCTAGTTGGGTAACGAAACGTCTGCAAGGAAACAACTAAGCTCAGAACTACAAATGTTCTCCTTATTGAAGCCATTTTCCTTGGTAGATACATTACATCCAGGACTTTCCTAAATTCACACAGGGAATGCCCAAAACGTGCATAAGATTTTTTGCAAATCCAGCCCACTGCTTCGCTCTGCCACTCCATGCGCCGAGATGCCCGTTTCAGGTAGATTGTTATCTATTATTGCATTATTATTACGGTGTTGTTATTCTTTGCAACACTTTGGTGTAGCTGCTTCCCTTCCCCCCTACCCCTTCAAAAAAAATTGATCTTGCTTTTTTGTCTTTCCAGGAGTGCTCCCTCCCAACTTTTCTCCTTACCACATTACGTACTCCCTTTTGCTAAAAGAAGAAGGAAAAAAAATCTTTTAATTGCTTTTCATTCTTTGACTGCCAAATGACATCCCTTTTCGACATCCAATCTGTAACAGTGAGGGAGAGATTTCTTTTAAAAAAAAGCAATGAAATATTTATCAAAATTGTCATGCTGACCTTTATTGTGTGTTTTTTTTTTTAACAACCGTTTGCACACTTGCAAAGGAGGGGAAATGCGAAGGAGTGAATATCTTGCAAAGCATCAGCTTTCAGCACTGCTTTTTTTTTTTAAAATTTGCCTTCTTACATTCCCCCCTTTTTTGAAATAGGGTGGGCAGATACCCCCACTAACCTTTGTCGGGGCTGCTGAAACTAGTAGACAGTGCTTTTTTTTTGAGAACAAGGTATCAACGTAGCAGCAGGAATAAGCTTCTTAATAAATCTCATTTTGGAAATTCTTCCATCAACCTCAGCTAGGCTGCTTAGAGAAGCACACGGACGTTCCTGTTTAAACCAACTTCTTAGCTGCCACAAAGAAGAGGGGGGGGGGTCAAATTATTTTCCAAAGACCCCTGAAGACAGGACAAGAAGCAACGGATGGAAAGTAATCAAGGAGAGAAGCAACCTGGAACTAAGGAGAAATTTCCTGACAGTCAGGACAAATAATCAACAGTTTGCCTTCAGAAGTTGTGGGTGCTCCGTCACTGGAGATTTTTAAGAAGAGATTGGATAGCCATTTGACTGGGATGATATAGGGTCTCCTGCTTGAGCAGGGGGCTGGACTAGATGACCTCCAAGGCCCCTTCCAACTCTGTTATTCTTAGCCTCCTTGCAACAATAACGTACTCAAAACCTTTTTTTAAAAATGTTCAGATGAGGAAATGCGGGCAGCCAGGGAGGTTAATCAATAAATATCCCTCCCATCAGCCTTCAGCCATAAAATAAAACTCGCAAATAGCTGTGTCCAAATTCCAAAGCACCTTGAGAAAATAATTCAGTATGGGGACAATCTTCATCTAGGGGTGTCAAACTCAATTTCATTGAGGGCCGCATCAGCATTGCGGTTGCCCTCAAGTGGCTGGGTGGGTATGGCCAGGGTGGACGTGGCCTACTGGGTGGGCGTGGCTAGAGCGCCTATGGCCTACTGGGTGGGCGTGGCCAGCTCTACATCGTTCGCATCAAGGGTGCCTATGGGGGCCTGTGCAGGAGTGGGACAGCTCTGAGGGTCTCTGGCAGGAGGAGGGTCTCTGGGCCAGGGCCAAGGCAGTGGGGGCCGTTCCCTCACTGTTTCCAGGATGGCTTCGCGGGCCACATGAAACCACTTCGCGGGCCAGATCCGGCCGCCGGGCCTTGTGTTTGACATGTCTGATCTAGGCAATTGTCCCCACCACCACCCCGCCTTTTTCCCCCCAGTTTGCTGTTGTTGGAAAACAGAGTGAGTTTGGAAAGGGGTTTTAATGATGATGATGATGATGATGATGATGATGATGATGATGATAATTTTAGAAATAGTACCCCAGGCATTTAGGAGGTCAATCATAAGCACAATGAAACCAGATCTTATCATTAATTATCTTTTACTCTTTTGTGCAGGTTTCTCTCCCCCCCAAAAAAACAAAACAAAACAAAACCAGGACTAGAATCAGTCATCAGAAATGTGACTGCTGAAATCTGCTGCAAAAGTCAGCCAGCATTCGTGGTGCATGTAGAGATGAGTGTGTATTGTGCGTGTGTTTGTGCGCCTGTGCATGAAGCTATTCGGTGAACTTCCCGAGTTAACTCCATTCATCCTTTTCCTCTGCAACAGCTTGTTCTGTTGAGACCGATCATCCGGTTGGGACTCAATATCCAGGTTGATCTGTCGGCCTCAGTCAGGCGTGGCCAAACTGGTCACCTGTTAAATTTAGATTTCTTGAATCTGCCAACAGCCTGACACATTGATAAACTGCCATGGTTTTGAGTAAAGGTTGGGAGAATTCACTCGCTCATGGTTAATTGCTTGGTGGTACTGGACCATGAAAACAGCCCTGGCTCTATTTGGACCAATCTTCTCCTCTCAAGGAATTGGGGAGGGGTGGTGGTGGGAGAGCAGTTACTCATCCGAAGACCGGTCCATCATTCTCCAGACAGTAAGGTCAACTCACCTCTCTCTGAACAAAAATGAGCTCAGAGTTACTGTCAGCCCAGTAGCCATGAAGAGGGAAAAGAGAAGCAACGGTCGCCAGGCCAACATTCGCCATATAATAGACCTCCAGATGGTGGTTCGGCAACCGATCTCGCGAGCCTTGCAGGATGGCGACTTCAGAAATTTAAATAGAGGTCTACAAAAAGACTCTTTCTCCACAATAAAACTTTTCCTGAGCAAGACATGTTTAGATGCATTGAGCCTACCATTGTCCAAAGTCCAGGCAAACGTGGTTGAATTCTCACTCTAAGTCTTGGACCCGTGTAGAATTGACAACACACCTGGGACTCAGGGATGGGCCTTCAAACCTTGAATGGCAGGAATTATTTTCCACATGGTGGTTAAACTGGCATTTTCCCATCAACCTTTAAACTAATACTGAAAAGAAAGACTAGGGGTGACATGATAGCACTGTTCCAACGTTTGAGGGGCTCCTACAAAGATGAGGGGTCATCGTAATTTCCAATGCTCCAGAAGGAAGGACATGAAGCAATGGATGGAATTTAATCAAGGAGAGAAGCAACCTGGAACTAAGGAGAAAGTTCCTAACAGTGAGAGCAAGCCACCAGTGGCACAGCTTGCCTGCAGAAGTTGTGGGCGCTCCATCATTGGAGATTTTTAAGAAGAGACTAGACAATCACCTGTCTGTGATGGTATAGGTTCTCCTGCTTTAAGCGGGGGGCTGGACTAGAAGACCTCCAAGGCCCCTTCCAGCTCTATTCTATTCTACTGTAATCTTTGAGCCATCTAATTTACGAAAATAAATGGTACAAAGATAGAAAAGAAAGGAACAGACGTTAGAAGACAGCCCTAGAATTTTAGTCTGCATGGTTCCTTGTCATTTTAAAGTTCATGGAGTATCATTCTCAAATGCCTTCAACGTTTTCCCCTCTTGGTTTTTCAGCTCTGGAAAGCAGCTTTCCAAACCGAGCAATATTCCAAACTACAGGTAGCCACAAATCAGCTCAATGTTTATGTTGCCAAGTGAGACGTTCGTTAAGTGAGTTTTGTCGCGTTTTACGACTTTTCTTGCCTGCAGTTGATAAAGTGAGTAACCCGGGGGTTAAGTGAATTTGGCTTCCCACCCCACCCCCCATGAACTTTGCTTGTCAAGGGGGGGTCACAAAGGGGATAAACATGACCCTGGGACACTGCAGACCATCACAAATACGAGTCA
This sequence comes from Vipera berus, assembly GCF_964194415.1. Taxonomy (NCBI): domain Eukaryota; kingdom Metazoa; phylum Chordata; class Lepidosauria; order Squamata; family Viperidae; genus Vipera; species Vipera berus. The sequence goes on along the minus strand of NC_138218.1, from coordinate 6,928,840 downwards.
GTTGCCGAGCCTCTGAGGTTTGATCACGTGGCCCTGGGGATGCTGCAACGGTCATTGGTGTGAAAAAATGGTCATCAGTCACTTTTCCGTGCGATTGTAACTTTGAACGGTTAGTAAATGAACTGTTCTGATTGTGGACTACCTATATTAAGACTAAAAGGGTACATCCCATTGATGGCTCCTAAATGCCAAAGTCATGGTTCCGACAGATGAAACTCTTCCAAGAACTTCGAGGCACTGTTTACCTTAAAGAATCTTTATTCGAGTAGCATAGCGTCGGCACTAACATAGTCAAAGCCAAAAACTGAAGTCCCCCTCCCCTGAGCACATAGTATAAAAGCACAATTCCCTCCTCCAATTAACAGTCATAAATCACATTCTCCAATTGGTTTGAAATGCAGGCTTTCCCTGCAGTTCTCCAGCCCGCCAATTCTTATCATCTCTTGTTTCAATAACCTTGGTTCTCACGCTAGGTTCAGTATTGTTATGTCTAGCTAAACTCTCATGCACATTCCTCCCCCCAGCATCATCTAACGCTAACTGTAACTCTAAGAGTAATACATAAGAAGAAAATGTTTGCTTCTCCATCTGTTCTCAAAGCAAAAACATCCGATGTTAGCAGCGTTGACAGCCACTTCTTTGCGTCCGTTTCTTCCTCTTCCCTGTTTCATGACATTAAATGTTGTGATAGTTTCATCACTAGAAGCTTTGGACTGCCATCTGTCAGAAATGGTGTAGGGTCTCCTACACTTAGGTGGGTGGGTGGGTGGGTAGGACTAGATGACCTACAAGGTCCCTTCCGTTATCCTAATTCTAATTTTAGACAGCTCTGCTCTTCACCTACAATTCCTACTCTTCCATCCATCATAATGTTCTCCAAATGATATTCTCCTTTTTGTTCACCTTCCCGGATTCTGTCACCTTTTGGTCCACAAATCTCTAATTCCACACACACACACGTGCGCGCACGCACACACACCGCACGTTGATGGATGGTGTTTTAATCTCTTCCTCTCTCCTCATCACCATTATCCCCGGTCAAAGACAGGGTAAAGTCCCTGCTAATTAAACCAGATAAATAAAATCACATTGCTTATAATTACTAGGGACAATTTGGCTTAATTAGATGTTAAGCTTACTAGCCTCTCTCCTTTACAGGCCCGGATAAATACCTGTGCCTCACCCACAAAGGTGGCTGCTTAGAAATTGTAACAGCTTTGTTGCTCTTTCCATAATTAATGACCATTAAGGCCACTAATTAGGTCATAACTTTTAAATAAGTTGGCCTAATTATCTCTGGGTACACAGTGAGCTGATTTGATAGGGACAAAGCCTTCAAAACAACAAGGGGTGCATTTCAGCAGCTTTGAGAGTGCTTCACCAATTGTCCATCTCCAGGAGATAAAAGCCTGTCAACAATAGTTTGCACACCTACAAAAAGAGGTCAAGCCATGCGATGTGAGTCACACTCACTTCCTGTTCTGTTTAGGAGAGTTGGAGAAGTAGGGCAGAGAGCACAGTGGAAGAGCAAGCCTCACAATGAAGGAAGAACTGAGTGTAAACTTGCTTTAAGTGTAGTAACAGATGGACATCCCATTCACTCTAATGTATTCTTGGAATAGAATAGAATAGAATAGAATAGAATAGAATAGAATAGAATAGAATAGAATAGAATAGAATAGAATAGAATAGAGCAGAGCAGAGCTGGAAGGGACCTTGGAGGTCTTCTAGTCCAGCCCCCTGCTCAACCAGGAAACCCTACATAATTTCAGACAGGTGATTGTCTAGTCTCTTCTTAAAAATTTCCAGGTAGAAAACAGAATAGAATAGAATAGAATAGAATAGAATAGAATAGAATAGAATAGAATAGAATAGAATAGAATAGAATAGAATAGAATAGAATAGAATAGAATATGAATTTGAATTCAGTTAATAGAATAGAATAAAATGGAATGGAATGGAATAGAATGGAATGGAATGGAATGGAATGGAATGGAATGGAATAGAATAGAATAGAATAGAAGAATAGAATGGAATGGAATAGAATAGAATAGAATGGAATGGAATGGAATGGAATGGAATGGAATGGAATGGAATGGAATAGAATAGAATAGAAGAATAGAATGGAATGGAATGGAATGGAATGGAATGGAATGGAATGGAATAGAATAGAATAGAATAGAATAGAATAGAATAGAATAGAATAGAATAGAATAGAATAGAATAGAATAGAATAGAATAGAATAGAATAGACAGTGAGAACAATTAACCAGTGGAACGACTTGCCTCCAGAAGTTGTGGGTGCTCCATCACTGGAAGGTTTTAAGAAGGGATTGGACAGCCATGTGTCTGGAATGGGATAGGGTCTACTGCTTGAGCAGGGGGTTGGACTAGAAGACCTCCAAGGGTCCCTTCCAGCTTTGAGTTTGTCTGTTCTAAGTCAAAAGGTGCTTTTTCGAGAGGCAACTGGACTTCCTTGTTTTCTTTGAAGAGGTTTCGCTTTTCGTCCAAGAAGCTTCTTCAGTTCATATAAATCCTCCCTTTCTCCACACTTCCGTCAGAACTGAAGAAGCTTCTTGGTTGAGAAGCGAAACGTCTTCAAAGAAAAACAAGAAGGTCCAATTGCCTCTTGAAAAAAAAAGCACCTTTGAGACAACCATGGACCCGGAGGACTGAGAATCTCCAAAGAGATTCTAAGTCAAAGTTTAATCTGTACCACTTTCCAAATTTGGTCTACTTTGGAGGGCTGACACTAAAACAAAAAAAGAATTCTTTTTTATTTTATTTTTTTGGATTTTAACAGAGATAAGGAAGGAGAAGAAGAGAATGAAGCCAAATAGACATCAGGAAGGCTCTGGGTTCCCGTTGAGAGTTAGCGACAAATGTGCCTGCCGTTCGAAGACTATAATCCTTGATGACGCACATACTAGTCAAAAACGTTTTCTTTGGGGAAAGCTTGAGAATATTGCCTTGGCTTGGTTCCGTACAGTCAATAGAGCCATCTGTATCTGTATAGATTGTATGTCTTTTCCCGGATGCACAGCAAGGATATCTTCCTCTGCCTTGAGACCACTGCTTCAGGTATTTCATTTTGAGAGGAAAAAAATAAAAAATAAAAATAAAAAAGGAGTTTCCAGGCTAGGAGATGGTTTTCAGAAAATCTTTGACCTTTCGAAAGGTCCCAGGTTGCCAAAATATTTACAGGAGTGAGGAATTCAATTACTCGTTACGGGATACTGTTCACAACACCGAGTGGGTCTCAAGGCAAAGAGCGAGAGGGAGAGAGAGAGAGAGAGAAGATTGTTCCAGTGATATATCACTTTGGATTGCCCTGCGAAATGCTTGGCAAGGATTGTGACCATAGGAACGGTTGAACTTCTCCCTTAGACACACACTCAGGGTAGACAGTAACTTTCAAATGGGACTCCCCCCCCATCCCTTATGACTAGGGTGTGGAGACACTAGTGAACTAATCTGGATTATTCCATGCCAAGGAATCCATAATAAATGGGATGGGATGGGATGGGGTGTGGTGAGGTGGGATGGGATAGAATGCAATGGAATGGAACGGAACGGAACAGAACAGAACAGAACAAAATACAATAGTGGAATGAAGAATAGAATAGAATAGAATAGAATAGAATAGAATAGAATAGAATAGAATAGAATAGAATAGAATAGAATAGAATAGAATAGAATAGAATAGAATAGAATAGTGGAATGAAGAATAGAATGGAACAGAATTAGAATAGAATAGAAAATATGGGATAGAATAGAATAGAATAGAATAGAATAGAATAGAATAGAATAGAATAGAATAGAATAGAATAGAATAGAATAGAATAGAATAGAATAGAATAGAATAGAATAGAATAGAATAGAATAGAATAGAATAGTGGAATGAAGAATAGAATGGAACAGAATTAGAATAGAATAGAAAATAGAATAGAATAGAATAGAATAGAATAGAATAGAATAGAATAGAATAGAATAGAATAGAATAGAATAGAAGAATAGAACAGAATAGAACAGAATAGAGGAATGAAGAATAGAATGGAACGGAATTAGAATAGAATAGAATAGAATAGAATAGAATAGAATAGAATAGAATAGAATAGAATAGAATAGAATAGAATAGAATAGAATAGAATAGAATAGAATAGAATAGTTGGAAGGGACCTTGCACGTGTGTGTGTGTGTGTGTGTGTGTGTGTGTGTGTGTGTGTGTATTTATAAAGAGAGAGAGAGAGATGGTGCAGTGCTGTCAAACAGATTTGTTTTTGTGTACTTCATTCCTAATCTGCATCACTCACTCCACCCTTAAAATCAGCACCTTGACCCATCCTGGCTCTTACGCTCATTCATATATATCCGAATGAATTAGAGTCAAAGATAATTGCAGGCCCTCCGATCCGATTTCTGCAAACTGGGATCTCTCTTGTCACTTACTGGATGTGCCAGTCAAACCCACTTCCCCAGATTTTTCCCATCTCCCATCCGACAACCCGTCTCCGTCTCCCCTCAGCGGGCTCGGCCTGTTTATTTATTTATTTCACTCCGAAACAAAAGCACAATCGCTTCCAGTAAATTCCCTTAATTAGTTAATGCTTTCTAAAGTGCCCCGATCAACTGCAGAGCAATATAATTGCAGAGTACCCGCTAATATAATTGAGCTTGATTGTGTCGCTTCTTCGGCTGGCTGGCGGTTTTTAAGAAAATCACCTTTTGCTCTGCAGATCTGAGCACGTGGTGGAAGAGAGAGAAAAAGGAGGAACTTTTAAAATGCTCCAGGGCAGACAGTCCTCAACCTATGATGAAAATTGAGCCCAGAATGACTGTTCCTCAGTGGGACAGTTGGCTATTGAGCCTTGGTGGCGCAGTGGGCTAATGCCTCTTTAAGTAACACCAGCTGCCTGCAATTAGTGCAGGTTCGAGTCCCACCAGGCTCAAGGTTGACTCAGCCTTCCATCCTTCCGAGGTAGGTAAAATGAGGACCCAGATTGTTGGGGGCAATTAAGCTGACTTTGTAATAATGCCGCTTGGGGTGTGTGTGTGAAAGCCCTAATAAGCAGGCATATACATAGAATGAAGGCTACTGCTAAGCTTGTAAGCCGCCCTGAGTCTTCGGAGAAGGGCGGGATATAAATGGAATAAAAATAAAAAATAAAAAAAATAAGTGAATTTTGCGCAATTTTACATCCTTTCCTGCCACAGTTCTTAAGTGAATCACTGCAGTTGCCCAGTCACGATTGTTAAGTGGCTTCCCCGTTGACTTTGCTCGTCAGAAGGTTAGAATAGAGTAGAGCTGGAAGGGACCTTGGAGGTCTTCTAGTCCAGCCCCCCCCCCCGCTCAAGCAGGAGAACCTACTCAGCCGCACTTCAACCATCATAAATAGGAGACGGTTGCCAAGTGTCCAAATTTTCTGACCGAAGGATTCAGTGAACTGAAGATGCTCCTTGGATGAGAAGCAGAACGCCTTCAAGGAAAAAGCAAAGTCCAACTGCCTTTTGAAAAAGCAAAATGAAAAGAGTGTAAACAGAACAGAAGTCAGGTAATGGAGCAATGAGATAAACAATGTAAAAAAAAGAGAGAACATAACGCTATAGGATAAGAATGGCATAGGGTCCCTTGCTCAAGCAGGGGGTTGGACTAGAAGACCTCCAGGATCCCTTCCCCCTCTATTGTGATTGATGGATGGATTGATGGATGGATTGAAATGGTCTAGGGTCTCCTGCTTGAGCAGGGCGTTGGACTAGAAGACCTCCAAGGTCCCTTCCGACTCTGTCAATCTGTTAGCTGGACCACATAAACCAAAATAATTCCCTCGATCGCTCAGTCAATGAAACTGCCTTGCAGGCCAAGTCTAAACTTCCAGAGTAGCTTTATTGCAAACGTTGTTTCTCCCATGCCATTCCTTAAACTGCCTCCTTATTCTGTATTCTGTAAAATTAAACCACCAGTATACCAGAACCTGGGACGCGATGGCTCAGTGGGTTAGGACGCTGAGCTTGTCGATCAGAAGGTTGGCAGTTTGGCGGGTCGAATCCCGAGTGCCGCGTAGCAGAGTGAGCGCCTGTTACTCATCCCAGCTTCTGCCAACCTAGCAGTTCGAAAGCCACGTAAAAAAATGCAAGTAGAAAAATAGGGACCGCTCCGGTGGGAAGGTAACAGCGTTCCTTGCGCCTTTGGCGTCTAGTCATGCCGGCCACATGACCACGGAGATGTCCTCGGACAAGCGCTGGCTCTTCGGCTTTGAAACGGAGATGAGCACCGGCCCCTAGAGTTGGAAACGACTAGCACGCATGTGCGGGGGAACCTTTACCTTTACCTATACCAGAACCTGTGATTTCCACCACCCCCAAAGACATTTTCAAAGAATAATTTGCTGGCCAAGGAGTATGTGAATACAGGCTGTCCCTGATCCATGTCGGCCTGCAGAATTGATATACATTGTGGAGTCTCCACTATCTCTCTCTATGCTGTGCTGCATTGTATCCAACTCTGCCTCTTAACAAGAGCCATCTCCCCTCTTCCATTTTTAAGCACCTCTCGTTTGTCCAATTCCTTTTTCCGAGTTTAGCCAAAGAGCCAAATTAGAATGCCTTCCGCCGACCAGAAACAGATAATAAGGCCTTTAGGTATTAAGTGAATCCGTAGCCTATTAAATATTATATACGGGCCTCCTTGTTTGGCGCAAGTTGATATTTCTCAAGGTTTATGCACAGGCACGCCGCAAGAATCCGCAATGTATGGAGACCAATTTTCTGATGGAAAGAAAATCGAATTGGTTGCTTACTTTTACCGTAACTCTCTTGCTGGTTCCCCCATAAGGATTCCTTCTGTTTTCCAAGCTGAAAATCTAAGTTAAAAAAAAAACAGCAAAAAAAACAAAACCTGAGTTCAAAACCAAGAATGTACAAAACCCTCTGGAGAAATTTATCCGGCCTTCCCGAAATCCTTTTTTAACTGCTCAGGCAGCGATGGAGGTGCTGAATGGACTACACAATGTGATTTATTTATTTTTTTTCTTTCCCTGCAATGGGACGTGGTGGGTTAATGTGGATGGCCAAAAATCTAGGTTTCTGCCTCAGCTTACCTGTTCCAATAAGCAGCTGAGGTGGAAGATCATTTAGAAAGCAGTGTATGAGAGTATTCTGATGAAAGTCTCTCTGCGCAGAGGGGGAACCAGGAAAAAGGGCGTTGCTTTTACAGTTAGCACAACTAAGAACTTCAAAGCCCAAAGTTGATTGGTTTAGAAATTGTCTTCCGTCCGGTTGGTGAAAGTTTAAAAAAAAACATGTGCAAAGGGGAAACATCGAAATGAACATTGGTAAGATACATATTCAGCGCCTCCCATGGTTGGGCTGGAATATTTATTTTGTTCATGGAAGCTTGAGAACAGCTAAAAATGAAACTATAATCTACAATGCATTGAATCCTCTCCTGCCAGTCCTGGTTTCTAAAAGAGAGGTCTTTCTCCTCCTCCTCCTCCTCCTCCTCCTCCTCCTCCTCCTCCTCCTCCTCCTCCTCCTCCTTCTTCCTCCTCTTCTTCTCCTTCTCCTCCTCCTTCTTTTTCTTCTCCTCCTCCTCCTCCTCCTTCTTCTTCGTCACTGGGGTACACAGAAGGAGCCTCCTCGAAGATTGTGGGTCAATATTTCAAACCACAATCGGGCGTACCCTGGGCAACGGCAACCTTGTTTGCCGGCTAATCCTTCTCACCCTGGATCAAACCTGGGATAATCAAGGAATGAATTCAGCAAAAAGGTTTCTGCGAAGACCAGTTTTAACAATGGTCTCAATAAGTATCGAGGGATTCTCTAGCAATAAGAGTTAGCCGGTGCAAGACCCCTACCAAAAACAAACAAACATTTTTCAAGTATTACAAAGTTCATCCTGTGTGGCCCTCAGTGTCATTGAATGATACCAGCTATTGTGGTGGATGAGGGAAATGTTCCTTGTTCCAAGAGATAGAAGATTTAGCTCGCCTACAATTAGGGCCTGACATGAGTCTCTTACACAGTCAGTCAAGGAAATGTAGCAATAGTTCTTCCTTTGTTGTTGTTGTTAGCTGCAAAGTCGTGTCCGACCCATCGCGACCCTATGGACAACGTTCCTCCAGGCCTTCCTGTCCTCTACCATCTTCTGGAGTCCATTACTGCTTACTGCTAAGCTTGTAAGCCGCCCTGAGTCTTCGGAGAAGGGCGGGATATAAATGGAATTAAAATAAAATAAATAAAATAAATAAATTTAAGCTCACACCTACTGCTTCAGTGACTCCATCCAGCCACCTCATTCTCTGTCGTCCCCTTCTTCTATTGCCCTCAATCTTTCCCAGCATCAGGCTCTTCTCCAGTGAGTCCTTCCTTCTCATTAGGTAGCCAAAGTATTTGAGTTTTAGCTTCAGGATCTGGCTTTCTAAAGAACAGTCAGGGTTGATCTCCTCTAGGACTGACCGGTTTGATCGCCTTGCAGTCCAAGGGACTCGCAGGAGTCTTCTCCAGCACCATAGTTCAAAGGCCTCAATTCTTTGGCGCTCAGCCTTTCTTATGGTCCAACTTTCACTGCCATACATTGCAACTGGGAAGACCATAGCCTTGACTATATGCACTTTTGTTGACAGGGTGATATCTCTGCTTTTTAGTGTGCTGTCTAGATTTGCCATGGCTTTCTTCCCGAGGAGCAAGCGTCTTTTAATTTCTTGGCTACAGTCCCCATCTGCAGTGATCTTAGAGCCCAGGAAAATAAAATCTGTCACTACCTCCATTTCTTCCCCATCTATTTGCCAGGAATTGAGAGGGCCGGATGCCATGATCTTGGTTTTCTTAATGTTAAGTTTCAACCCAAGTTTTGCACTCTCCTTCTTCACCCGCAACAAGAGGCTCTTTAGTTCTTCTTCACTTTCTGCCATTAGAGTTCTTCCTTAGAAGTTTCTATATTGTCTAGAACCTGGTGATCCAAAAGTCTATTGAATCACCTGGCTTGGATATTAGTACCGCTTTACAATGCCTTGGTACGGCCACACTTGGAATACTGCATCCAGTTTTCGTCGCCACAATATAAAAAAGATGTTGAGACTCTTTAGAAAGAGTGCAGAGAAGAGCAGCAAAGAGGATCAGGGGACTGGAGGCTAAAATATATAAGGAACGGTTGCTGGAATTGGGTATGTCTAGTTTAATGAAGAGAAGAACTAAGGGTGACATGATAGCAGTGTTCCAAACTTTGAGAGGCTGTCCCCAAGAAGAGGGGGTCAAGCTATTGTCCAAAGTACCAGAAGGCAGGACAAGAAGCAAAGGATGGGAACTCATCAAGGAGAGAAGCAACCTAGAACTAAGGAGAAATTTCCTGACAGTGAGAACAATTAATCAGTGGAACTGCTTGCCTTCAGAAGTTGTGGGTGCTCCATCACTGGAGGTTTATAAGAAGAGACTGTCTCAAATGGTACAGAGGTCTCCTGCTTGAGCATGGGGTTGGACTAGAAGACCTCTCAGATCCCTTCCAACTCTGTCCTTCTGTCTTCAAGAGTCTGCTTTCTAAAGTCAGCTTTCAGAAATGAGATCTATTTATACGTGGGCATCTAGACACGCGCACATGCAGTCCCAGGGATGAACTTATTGAATTTTGCACAGAGTTTGTATAACATAGCTGTGGATTCAGGGGTGATACGCCGGTCTTAGAAAAGTTTGTTGTGTCAACTGTATTTATGGATGTGTTGTCCGACGATCGAGTTCCACTCCAACGCCTCTGCTTTAGCTCCTAAATGAAATGAAAAGCTAAATAAATAAATATTGTCACTTTTAAATAGTGTCTGCACATAATCACATCTTGAAATGGTCCTCCGATGCAGGAAGACCAAGTTATGAGCACTCCGATATTGAATTTTAAATAATACATCACACAAAATAGCTTCCAATTTGATTTGGGAGGGGAATATATTTCCATGAATTATTGAGGAGCGGATTATTGTTGAAGGACTTTCACTAGTGAAAGCAACAGAAGCGAGGCCATTCTTCTAAGCCCGTGGCAGGCTTTGGTTATCAATATTTAAAGCAACAGTCCGACCTGGCAAATGTAACCCCCTTCCGTTTGTCATCATCAGCAATTAGGTGGACCTGCGCCAAATGGGTGCCAACTCTGTGAAGCAGGAAGACTGCGGCAGTTCCAAAACTTTGCTGCTGTTGGACTTAGAGTTAATACTTCTGGCATGATCTGATAAAATCCAAGCCCCCCCCCTCCCGCTGCCCCCATGCATTCCTTCCACGTCTCAGCCCAAATGACCTTTTCAAAAAAAGGAATCATGGTTGATGCTCTGAACTCACTCAGGATACCACATACTCAATGATCCCTCTTTCACCAAGACTATCTTGCAGAGAGTCAAAGCCCATTTCTGAGGTCTAATTGAAGAACATCTTCTCAAAAATCAAGTTTATCTGAGAGAATCTGAAACTGAGGGGGTGGGTTTTCTCACACCGATAATAGGCCATCTTCAACCAAGGGTATAAACTGATAGCAAACCTCACTCGCTTCTGATGATGTTAGTTAGTTGGGTAATGAAACGTCTGCAAGAAAGCAAGCAAGTTCAGAGAACACCAAGGATCCCACTTTCTTCTTCTTCTTCTTCTTCTTCTTCTTCTTCTTCTTCTTCTCCTCCTCCTCCTTCTCCTCCTCCTCCTCCTCCTCCTCCTCCTCCTCCTCCTCCTCCTCCTCCTCCTCCTCCTCCTCTTCTTCTTCTTCTTCTTCTTCTTCTTCTTCTTCTTCTTCTTCTTCTTCTTCTTCTTCTTCTTCTTCTTCTTCTTCTTCTCCTTCTCCTCCTCCTCCTCCTCCTCCTCCTCCTCCTCCTCTCCACAGATCCCACTCCCTTCTAGCACTCATAATGTTACCTATTTTGGGTAATGAATCATCTGCAAGAAGACAACCAAGCTCAAAGAGCACCAAGGACCTCACAATTCAACCCTGAGCTACAAATATTCTCCTCTGTTGGAAAGTATGAATCTGGGCAGTGTCAGACCCGTGTTCTGCACAAGTAGGAAAGTCTGTAGGAAGAAGCCCCATTTTTTTTCTCTCCTGAGCTGTCTCTCAAGAAGAGCGGTCAAATGGGATGGAAAAAGCTGTATAAATGTGAACACAGAGAGAGAGAGAGAGAGACATTCTTCTCTTTACTCCATTCTTTTTTTTTCTCCCCTCTTTCTGCTGACTTCATAGCTTTCTGCTAAATTGCCTTTTCTCCCTCAGTGCTGATTGCAGCTGAGTTCAAGGAGGTTTAAACACATTGCAAAATGGCTTGGTTAATGACTCAGAGAACCGAGGAACGGACAGCACAGAAAGCCACCAAAAGACTGCCTTGTTGTTTTTTTGCAAGCGTTCTCCATTCCTGCTCCGGCTTCTTCCTCGCCCTCGCCCTCTCTCCCTCCGCTTCCCTTAGTTATCCGTCAAGTGGATTTATTTTACGACTAAGGTCAACTCTTTGGGATTATTAATTCGTCCGATTTGCATAAACCTGTTGAGAAGACCAGGCGAGCTTCCTTCGTCGTGCCATTTCCCAATCATTCAGAGACTGTTGGCTGCGCCTGGCCCCCGGAGTGAGAAAGGATGGGTGGAAAGCTTTCCATCTGACATGCTGTAATCATAATATGCACAGAGGTTTAATGCTGAAAAATGCCACGAGAGGGATTAATGGTTTCCTGTGCTCCAGTAGCCGAGGCAAGGCACACGGGTATGATATTGCACGAAGCTTAAATGCAGATGGGCAGTTGAAAAATAAATCCCCCGGAAAATGCCATCAATCCTGAATTCATTCTTTAGGCACGCCAATCTCCGGGCTGCTTTTACAAATGGCAGTTTTAGCCGTACACCCAAGTTTTGAACTCGTGAAAAATCTCACCGTTTTCCAGACCAGCTAAGTCCTGGAGAAAAGACAAAACCTTTTGGATTAGGATAGATCCTGAGATTGCCTTCCAGTGAAACCCTATTTTCTTTTTCTTTTCTTTTTTTTTCAGGACCAGTTGTACTGAGGCGACCTCTCAACAATATTTAGGAAGATAACTTTTGCCTTGCCACCTGGAATTATTTTTCTTTACTGCATTGCCAATCTCTCCAGTAAACCCAGTTCTCCAGACAAATTATACTGTACAATCATTTAAAATACTAATAAAAAAGGAGTGAAAACCTTGCAATACATGTTCGGTAAAGAGTAGATAAGGTAAAGGTTCCCCCGCACATGCGTGCTAGTCGTTTCTGACTCTAGGGGCCGGTGCTCATCTCCGTTTCAAAGCCGAAGAGCCAGAGCTTGTCCAAGGACGTCTCCGTGGTCATGTGGCCGGCATGACTAGACGCCAAAGGCACACGGAACGCCGTTACCTTCCCACCATAGTGGTCCCTATTTTTCTACTTGCATTTTTTACGTGCTTTCGAACTGCTAGGTTGGCAGAAGCTGGGACGAGTAACAGGTGCTCACTCTGTTACGCGGCACTCGGGATTCGACCCGCCAAACTGCCGACCTTCTGATCGACAAGCTCGGCATCCTAACCCACTGAGCCACCGCGTCCCTAAAGAGTAGATAGAAAGCAGGAAAAAAAACATTAAAGCTAAAGTAAACCATAATTTTTAAAGAACTGCCTACAAGAGGGTTAGTCCGACGGAGTCCATGGTGCTCTCTGAGCTTGGTTGTTTTCTTGGAGATGTTTCATGACCCAACTAGGTAACATCATCAGCGCTAGAAGGGAGGGGAGTTTGCTGAGACGAGGACGAGGAGGACTGTGGTGCTGATGCTCTCTGATCTTGTTTGCTTTCTTGGAGACATTTCATTACCAAACATCATCAGAAGCAAGTGAGGTTTGATATCAGTTTACATCCTTGGTTGAAGTTTGTCTAGATGCAAATTTCTCCCTATCACCCCTGCCAAGGGAGTGCACTGCTATTTTTCTCCCAAAGGGGGCAGCCTCTTCAATTATTTCAAGTCTCAAGTCAGGTCAAGCAACTTTCAAGCATTCTTCTCCTGATTAATTCACCAATCACCTTGCAAGCTCAAGTGGTCTCTTTTCTTTTCTTAAACCAGATAGCAAAACAAAGAGAGAGGTTTTAACCAAGGTTTAATTAAACCTAGCAAAATAGAACTCTTTTTTGAGTTCTTTCTTTCTTTATTAAGTTCTTTCTTGAGTTCTTTCTTTCTTCCCCATAATTTTTTACAAATAATATCAGAAAGTTGAACGCTCCCTGGAGATCCCTCAAGAAGGGTGTGATTTCCTGCCCTTGTGAAGGGGGATAGAGACCAATTATTTTTTAGTCCCATAATAAATGCTTATGGTTCTCGGGAACAGAGTTTGGTTGCCACCATTTTATGAAATAATGGAAGACGTTGCGGTCACTCTGTGCTGCATTCTGTGTCCACCTCGCCTTCAGAGCCTGAAGCCAGAGGAATAAAACTTCTCCATCTAATAAGGCTTAAGACCATCTTTCTAATTGAATCATTGCTTTTCATTCTGGAAATTGGTTTGCAACCGTACTGTCTACTCCAGCTTCCTTGCTGAGGAATTGTCTCGAGTGAAGAAAGAGAGGAGAGGTTGAACAGGGGAAATGTTATATAGGTCATTAATTCTCACAGCCACTCATTAGAAGCCAAGAAGGTGGACCTGGCCATTAATGTTTAAAAAGAGACTCGGTTGTTTGAGATTGTCATAAATGCACGAAAGGGACCAACAAGGGCAGCCGAAACTGGCAAACAAACTGGAGGTAGTATTTCGTGATATTCCACCTTGGCAGTGATTTTAATGGAAAAACCGGCAGCCAAGTTGGATGGACAGATAGCGGATTTCAAAGGAATAATTACACTTTTAAAAGGCAAGTCAGTGAAATTAAAGCTAGTTTATCACATCTACATAGTTCCTGTAGGATCCAATCTGGGTCAGTCAACAGGACTAGTGAAGAAAGAAGAAACAAGACCAGCCACATAGAACACCCTACCATACATCAAAAATGTTTTGGCAGCTGTATAACACAGCTTCCATGATTTCCAATGGACATTGCACGCCGCCCAGAGGCTACCAGGCGAGGACAAATTATGCATTGTAAAGGTTGCTTGGAGGTGGGAGATACTTCCAATGGAATCTATCTGATCCCCTGTGTGGATTGTCCCTGTGACTGCGTAGGACAGACGGGGAGGAAGTTAACTCCAGATTGCAAGAACACAAGTGAGCACTCAGACGAGGAGGCCCAAACTCAGTGGTAGCCTCGTACTGCAATGAACAAGGACACACGTTCAACTAAGATTGTTGGATGAGCAGGCACAAAAACAGCCAGGGAAGTCAACAGGAGTGCTGATTAACACCAGCATATCAAATACTTGGAAAGCGAGTGCTGACCAGCACAAACAAACGTAAATGATCCTGATGACCAACCCAGACTGGATCCCGCAGGATTATCCTGGAACACGTATATTTGCCTCCATTCTACGCAGTTCCATTCAACTCTAACGGCCACCGAAGCCCATTTTCAAGGCAGAAATCCAGACAAAAGCATTGCTAAGAAACCGCTTCAGTCAGGAACCCTGAATAAAGATCCCAACTCATCCAGCAGGAGGAGGAAGGTGTCAAATCTCAAGACTTGCACTTTGGATAAGAAATGAGATTTGTTCCTGAGCCAGTCTTTTTTTTTTATGGCATAAGCAACGAACCAAATTGAAAGACACCACAGGCGTTGGCTGGGAATTACTGCCTCATCCAGGCTGGAGATAATCGATACAGCTCTCACTTACCAATCTCATCTGCATGTTGACTCCATCTGACAGGCCGTCTCTCGACAAATTCATCTCGCAGGAGGTCCAATAAAGCATGTTACAGGCATTGATCTGGTTTATTCATCACTGGGCATAGAAAATGCATCACTTAAATTAATAGAAGGACGGGCGATTAGGTCATGCAAAGTTAGCCTGCTCCCAAAGAACAGGGTCCATTATGCAATTAAGGAAGGAACTATTAGAAGAACTGAGGAGATGTATCCATCTTCCATCTACATATTCACGTACCATTTACCTGGAAGGAGCAGGTGGGCAGGTGAGTTTTCAAGGACTAAGGTGAGATCCTGAAAGTGGGCCGTTTTTTTAAAAAAATTCTCAGAGAAGCGGAATACAGTAATAGAGATGGAAGGGACCTTGAAGGTCTTCCAATCGAACCCCCTGTTCAAGCAGAAGACCCTAGACCATTTCAGACAAGTACTTGTCCAGTTCTTAAAAACCTCCAGTGATGGAGCATTTGCCATTTCTGAAGGCAAGCCCTTCTGCCGATTAATTGTTCTAACTCCCAGGAAATGTCTCATTATTATTAGTACCGCTTTATAAAAACCCTCGTGAGGCCGCACCTGGAATACTGCAACCAGTTTTGGTCACCACACTACAAAAAAGATGTTGAGACCTTGGGAAAAAGTTCAGAGAAGAGCAACTAAGATGATGGAAGGTCTGGAGACTAAAACATACGAAGAACGGCTGCAGAACTTGGGTTTGGCAAGTTGAAAGAAAAGAGGAAACAGGGGCGATATGATAGCAGTATTCCAGTATTTGAAAGGCTGCCACAAAGAAGAGAGGGTCACCAGAGGACAGGACAAGAAACAGTGGTTGAAAACTGATCAAAGAGAGAAGCAACCTGGAATTAAGTGAGGACAATTAACCAGTGGAACAGCCTGCCACCAGAAATGGTGGGTGCTCCATCACTGGAAGTTTTTAAGAAGAGACTGGAGAGTCACTTGTCTGAAATGGTGTAGGTTCTCCTGCTTGAGCAGGGGGATGGACTAGAAGACCTCCAAGGTCCCTTCCAGCTTCTATTCTATTCTATTCTATTCTATTCTATTCTATTCTATTCTATTCTATTCTATTCTATTCTATTCTATTCTATTCTATTCTATTCTATTCTATTCTATTCTATATTGTGTTCCATTCCATATTCTATTCTATTCTATTCTATTCTATTCTATTCTATTCTATTCTATTCTATTCTATTCTATTCTATTCTATTCTATTCTATTCTATTCTATTCTATTCTATTCTATTCTATTCTATTCTATTCTATTCTATTCTATTCCTTAGTTCTAAGTTGATTCTGTTCTTGATGAGTTTCCATCCATTGCTTCTTGTCTTGCCTTCAGGAAGTGCTTTGTAAAATAGGTTGACCCCCACCCCCCTCTTTTTTGTTGCAGCCCCTCAGATATTGGAAGACTGCTGTCATGTCGCCCCTTGGTCCTTCTTTCCATTAAACAAGCAGATCGAAGCCTCTTCAAGGAAGTTGACTGATGGTTCCGCACAGGCCCTATCACCATTGTGAACCGTATGGTACGATAGGAATGGCAAGTGAGCTTAGACTTTGCCTCCTTTGTCTGGAGCTGGTTTGGAGTATTGAGACAAACAGCTTCTTGCAAATGCATTTGAGTGGGAAACATCTCCAGAGGTTTGTGTTTTTATCTCCTCTTTTACAAATGTGTTCCTTTGAGAGGTGTTATTGTTCCCCCGACTCCCCTTAATGTCATCTGGAATTAGGGATTCCTACTTAGGTCACCTGCCCCTCGAGTTTTTATTGCCGGGATTGTGTTTCGATTGCGGCATCCTGTTGACGAAATTTGGATTCTGTCAGCATTTCTTCTGACGGTTGTTTCCTCGCCGGCGAGATCAGCTGGGCGAGCGTTAATTGTTTAGCAGGCCCTCTTTAGAAATTAATTTACAATGGTACAAATTCAAAGAATATGCAAAAGCGAAATTAAAAAGTGTCTCAATTAACATACAAAAGTCGGAGCGTGCCGCCCGCTCGGCTGAACATCTCCGCCGGGGCCCCGGCGGACAACGGAAAGGAACAGCAGCGCAAAGCGCACATGGACTGAACAAGGGCCTTGTGGGGAAGGTCAACAAGGAGAAGCAACAAACGCAAGGTTTTTCTATTAGGAGGCCTCGAGAAGCTTTATTACATGGAAAGCTCGTTTCAGAACACAGTGGGGGGAAATGCAAACGCAACTAAATGGGTTTTTCAGAAAACTCATTTGGGGCTTTGAAATGAGGTGGTGAGGATAAATGCCATCTAAGCAGGCAAGGAGTCAGAAATCCGACAATTATCGTTTGTTCCAAGATTGGAGGGTATTAAAAAATAAAAGGTGGGGGGGTGAGAAGCCTCGCTCAGTGGAGGGTGGAAAGTAGAAAACTTTCTTGACTGTTATGGGATTTCATGGTGAAGGAAGGAAAGAAGTCATGTGCCCTGCTGAAATCCCAATTTTGAAAGGAGTGGGGTTCCCCCCCCCCATGTTGCTTAAAGAAAAAGGTACTACTTTAGATTGGTCTTCCTAAACAGTGATCCCAAATACTGGGAAGGGATCTCAGGATCCATTGTGCAAGCCAATCTAGAATGAACGTAGAAATAAGGCAAAATATGTTAACAGTAAGACCAATTAACCAGTGGAACGGCTTTTGCCTCCAGAAGTCGTGGGTGCTTCATGGCTGGAGGTTTTTAAGAAGAGACTGGACAGCCCCCTGTCTGGAATGGAATGGGGTCTCCTTCCTCGAACAGGGGGTGGACTAGAAGACCTCCAAGATCCCTTCCAGCTCTATTCTGATTGATTAATAGATTGAAATGTCTAGGGTCTGTAGCTTGAGCAGGGAATTGGACTAGAAGATCTCCAAAGTCCCTTCCCATTCTGTTATTCTATGTTCTATAAATCCTGGAATACTGTCCATGAGCTGTCCATGGTCCTGAAGTGGTTCTGGAAATATGGGGAGATGGCTACACTCTCGGAAGCACCGGTGCGAAACCGTGAGCGAAGCAAGCAGCCTGTTCCCATGGACAGCTGAACAAAGTAATTTTCTGCTCAGGACTTAGGCAATTATGCAGATTGCAACTGGCAATTTCTCTGCCAGCTGCCAGAAACTCATTTGCTTGCTGAATCATACATCTTGCCACTGGAGATGGGGAGGTGAAAATGGCAGATTGAAAGCACCTGGCACTTCTGCATGTGCTTGTTTGGCCACCGTATTTTATTTTATTTATTTTTATTTATTATTATTTTTTTTAAAAAAACATGTCGACCCAAAATCAAGTGCAATAAAAGCTTGATTGGCTTGTAATATATATCTCCCCGGGGTTCAAGGGGGTGAAGGGAGAGCTGCTTTCAAATGGCTTTCAAGAGACTTGGAAGAAATTCTGGACACATCCGGGAGACAGTACAAGGTCCCTGAGGATAGGCTCCAGCAAGAGTACAAAAACCTGGAAGGAAAAAAACCTCTGAACTCCAGAAACCGTGGGCGCTCCATCACTGGAGGTTTTTAAGAAGAGACTGGACAGTCACTTGTCTGAGATGGTATAGGAGCTCCTGCTTGAGCAGGGGGCTGGACTAGAAGACCTCCAAGGTCCCTTCCAGATTCTATTCTGTTCTGTTTTGTTCTCTTCTGTTCTGTTCCAAGCTAGTCCCAGTGACTGACCCAGGTGGATGGATAGATGGATAGATGGATAGATGGATAGATGGATGGATGGATGGATAGATGGATAGATAGATAGATAGATAGATAGATAGATAGATAGATAGATAGATAGATAGATAGATAGATAGATAGATAGATATAGATAGGTAGGTAGGTACGTAGGTAGGTAGGTAGGTAGGTAGGTAGGTAGATAGATAGATAGATAGATAGATAGATAGATAGATAGGTAGATAGATGATAGATAGATAGATAGATAGATGATAGATAGATAGATAGATAGATAGATAGATAGATAGATAGATAGATAGATAGATATGAGAGAGAGAGAGAGAGAGAGAGAGAGAGAGAGAGAGATACTATCAATATTGATTCCAAAAGGAGGGTGAATTCAACTGAGGCAAAGAATACAGTCGTGTTGTGACTTTTGCAGCCCTTCACAATACAGTATATACATAGAGAGAAAAATTGGATGGGTGGGTGGGTGGGTGGATAGGTAGGTAGGTAGGTAGGTAGGTAGGTAGATAGATAGATAGATAGATAGATAGATAGATAGATAGATAGATAGATAGATAGATAGATAGATAGATAGATAGATAGTATCAATGTTGATTCCAAAAGATGAATTCATCTGAGGCAAAGAATACAATCATGTTGTGACTTTTGTAGCCCTTCACAATATATACATAGAGAGAGAGAAAAAATGGATGGATGGATGGATGGATGGTGGGGTGGCCTAGTGGTGAAGACACTCACCTCCCACTCAGAAGGGAACACTCTGGGAGTCAACTCAGTTTATGTCCCCCCCTCTTCTGAAGTTTGGCCATGCAGGGATGGTGCAAATAATGGTCCACACTGAAGAAGCTTTCAAACACAATCTGAAATTTCCAGGCACCCTAAGACTGAGGTGGGAGCTGCTCGAACGCTGGAAGACAATTTGAGAAACCACAAGACAATTTGTTCTAACTTTAAATATAATATACTCAGTTTTGCATAGAATTTTGCCTTGGCTTTGGTCTGAACTGGGCCAAGGAAAGCCTACCTTATAATATGCTTTCATGTTCTATGTTTTATGTCTTAGGTTGTGTCTCTGTGATGGTTTAATTTTTATTTCAATATGTTTTTGTAAACTATCGAGGGTCTTAAAGAAATAGGCAACAGATCTATTTATACATGCGTTTATTTTAAAATCCAGATCTTAGGACAGTGGAGGTCCAATGAATTCTTTACTTTAAGGCACTTTACTATCTAGTTGTCTTAAAGAAATAGGCAACAGATCTATTTATATATGCATTTATTTTAAAATCCAAGTCTTAGGACAGTGGAGGTCAAGCTAAGTCTTTTTTAGGGTCCACAATGGAACCTCTCTTGTGGAACAAAACAGACCCTCTTCTACTGAAACGGACACAAGAAAGGAATAGTTTCCAAGGTATTAAACAAATATTCCGGATCTATTAATTCCTATCACAGGAGGGAAAAAAATATATCGTCTTTTTAAGAAATAAACATCACTGCACGAGCACGTGACTTCTGCTGTTACAGATCTTGCTAGCAAAAGAAATCAGAAGAAGCAATCTGCCTAGATATCTATCTTTCTTGCTGTGCTGGTATTTTTTTCCCCCCCAAACTGTTGGCACGGCACTTTTGTGTTGTCTGCCAACTGTACAGAAAACAGAGGGAAACTGAAGGGTGACCCAGTCCGTCAAACGATCGAGACACCTTTTTTTTCCTCCCCTCGCTCCTTATTTTCTCTGACCTCGGCTTAAATAAAGTTGAAAGAAAAAGCTTGAAACAAAACAACCCCCCCCCAAAAAAAGACCTCTTTTCTCCATCCTTTCCACCCACAGAAGCCCTTGCTGAAATTGCTGAGTGAGGAAGAAACAGTGACTTTAGGTTCCGCCTGGCTCAGAGATGATGGAGGTCAAAGTGGTTGACTCCTGGTTGGTTACATTAACAAGCAAAACTTAGAACTCCCAAACTTCCATCCCATCACCCATTCCACGTATTAATTTTAGTCTAGTCCACAGCATAGCAGCCTTGAGTACGGTTTTCTGAGCAGTGGAAGACCAGGGAGATGAATAACCTCCAGGAATGACATGCAAAGACTGGATTTCAAACAGCCAGTTCAACTAAGCATGAAGGTCGAACTGCCTTCCGAAGCACCGCCATGATTATCGTCTTCCTAGTTCCACCACAAAATGCTGGAACTCTCTTGCACCTTGTTCTCTTTTCTGTTGCTTTGTTGCAGACTCTTTTCCCCCCCCGCATCTCCCTCGGAAGGAAGGAAGGCCTACAAATTAATTAAAACCAAAAAGGGAGGTGCTTTGTCCAGAGGGATCAAGAGCTGACTCTCTCAAAATTTAGCCTGATTGCTTTCCAAGAGAGGCAGACACTGCCAAGCCTTCCCCCTAATAACTTACAATTACTTAGGCGTTGAGAAAGTAAAAAAAGGGCTATAATAAATACGGGAAGTCTGCAGCTTGAGCCGAAGCCCGTCTTGGCTACGATCCCAAGAGCTTTTCCCTGGAGGCAAATTCTACAGCTGAGTTGCCAACGCAAAGAGGAAGAAAACACAAAAACAGCACAAGAGTCCAGGACGCCAAAAGGACATTCACACACAGGAGTCTAGTTCGGTGAAAAAAATAAGCACGTCGAAAGCATTCGCCAGCTTGACAGGCGCAATTCATTTCCAACCCCAAAATGTTAACAAACACCAGGCTCTTAAGTACGGTATGATTAATATTGATTTTAATATGCAATGAGTTTCCTTCTTGGTCTAATTGACCTTCGGAGTCCTATATGGGGAGCTGATGTTTACAGAAACCACCACAGAGGTGGAATTTGAAATGGCGTCAGGTGTTCTGGAAAGGAAGGCTTGGGCATTGCCAGTTGCTTAGCTCGAAATCCCATTTGGGCCCAGCGGGTAGCCATCTTGAGGCAGGAAAACCTCATTTGTTCTCTGAGCTTCTTTTCAATCCTCAGGCCTGCCATGAAAATACCATTTCAGAGCTCTTGGCATGCTTCTTGAGGAAGCCAAAGCGGTGATAAATTAAGCAGGGGAAAATGCATGTTTGCTGAAGAGCAGCCATTTTGGCTGTTTAAAGAGAAGGAAGAAACCTCTATTTACCTCATCCAGCCTCCCACTCTGATAAAAAAATCCTCAATGGTGTTAGAAGAGGCCAGATGTGGAGCCACCACCTTACTTGTCCCTGGTGAGTGATATCTCAAAGATGCTTTTTCAGGAGGCAACTGGACTTTCTGGTCTTTCCTTTGAAGACGTTTCGCTTCTCATCCAAGAAGCTTCTTCAGCTCTGACCGGATGGTGGGAAAATGGAAGGATTTATACTCCTTGCAGACAGCTGGTCATTTTCAATCTTTTAGAGAGTTGTTGAGGCCACTTGGAGGTTCATCTGTGTCCTCAGGGTCACCTGAGTGGTGCAAATGGGTGTGGAGCCTCCTTGGAAGTGCTGAACTGTGTTGTAGAGTAGAGTGGAGATAGATGATGTTGGATTTCCTCCCCCCGTCTGTTGAGAGAGGGCTGTTCAGTTTTTGACCTAGATGGCCTCTTTGACCCCTCTTTCAAACCAGTGGTCCTCTCCAGTCCAAAATGTGGACTTTGCTGTCTTCAAAAGAGTGGCCTTTGCCTTTCAAATGCAGATGGACTGCTGAATCTTGTCCTGATGGTTTGTTTTCCTAGGTTGTGCCATGGTTGTTTCGTTTCCCCAATGTACAGATTTATACGTGGCTCAGTGCATTGTACAGCAAATACAAAGAGAACAAATGGTTCTCTTCCGGAAGTGGCATCCCCGTACTTCTGGTGGGCCATTGTAGGCCTGGGAGGCCTCCTCCAGGCCTCCCAGGCTTAGAACAGCCTGCTGGAAGTGGCATCCCTGCACTTCCAGCTGGTCATTCTAGACCTCAAAGGCCTCCTCCAGGTCTACCAGGCCTAGAACTGACTTCCAGAAGTGGTGTGTATTCAGCTGGTTCTCCAAACTCAACAAAATTTAGCTACCGGTTCTGCCGAACTGGCGCAAACCGGCTGTATCCCATCACTGGAAGCCACACACCCCTTCCTGAGTCCCAAGTGAGCATGCTTTAGCCCCAAAGGAGAAGAAACAAAGGTCAAGAGAAACCTCTACAATAATTCAGAGGGCATCTCAGGCATCCAAGACTATCAGAAAGCAGAGCAGCCCAAACTTTGCCCCTTCATCAACCCCAGCCCTGAATGGAGCCCCTCCGAGGTATCCTTTGCTTACATTTGGCAATGTGGAGTGCAAACGTCTTCAAATCTTGAGCTCAAGAGGTTTCACTGAGGGTTTTCAACACCTGGTGGTAAGTGCTGCTAGAGACGTTTCTGCAAACAGACTGAGAGAAGGACATTTAATTAGCCCCAAGTAGAAAAGTGGGGTTAAGACGCTGAGCCTGTCGATCGGAAGGAATGCTGAGTGCCATGTAGCAGAGTGAGCGCCTGTTACTCGGCCCAGCTTCTGCCAACCTAGCAGTTCGAAAGCACGTAAAAATGCAAGTAGAAAAATAGAGACCACTCCGGTGGGAAGGGAACAGCGTTCCGTGCGCCTTTGGCGTCTAGTCATGCCGGCCACATGACCACGGAGACATCCTTGGACAAGCGCTGGCTCTTCGGCTTTGAAACGGAGGTGAGCACCAGTCCCTAGAGTCGGAAACGACTAGCACGCATGTGCGGGGGGACCTTTACCTTTACTTTAGAAAAGAGGCACATTTTTGTTTTGTTTTTTGTTTCCAGGACTCCAGGAATGGAGTTCAATCTTGTGGGTAAAACTCTTCCGGTTGCTCTTTCCCTCCAGCTCTTTCTTCTCAGTCGACTAGGCAGGTAACGCCAGACAATGGACTGCGTTGGGGAGTTTTCCCCACCGAGACGACTGGGATGAAGTGAGCTTAGCCCGAGGCAAACCTGGAGCTGACTTCCAACTCTAATTTGGAGCTGACTCTAATCTAATTAACTCCGCTAACATTCCCATAACACAGTGAGCAACTCCTGATCATTGCTAGCCATCCTAAGGCAATCAAATGACTTTATCTGCTTATTAAATCGAAGAGTGCAAGCGAGCAGTGGCCAAAACAAACCAAAAATAATGTCCTCTCCTACCCAACAGCCCCAAAGTGAAAGAACCGTGAAAGGATCTCCAGGTACAACTAGGTGACGATCTTTCCACTGGGTGCAGCTTTAATTGGAATTCTTCAAACCTTGGAATGCTTCAGTTCTTCAAAGCAAACCGCCCTTCCCAAACCTATCAGAAAGGGGATCTGAACCGTCAAATTGAATAAAATGCCTCCAAAGTAAGTAAGTAAGTAAGTAAGTAAGTAAGTAAGTAAGTAAGTAAGTAAGTAAATAAATAAATAAATAAATAAATAAATAAATAAATAAATAAATAAATAAATAAATAAATAAAATCAGTGCACCGCACTGAGTTTCCTAACTGTTTCAACTTGGAGTTCCTAGCAAAGATTTAGATCAGAGTGAATTTTATCTCCCTCTCCTGCTGCAACCTCTGTGGCTGCTCCCCCACCTCCTCTGAGATGGATGTCTCCCCTTGGGATGTGTGGGAAGCCAAGAGAGCTGCAGAAGACACAAGGATTGTCCACTGAAAACAGGGCTCTCGTGTGTGTGTATATATATGCCTTGGGCAATTCTGAAAGGCGAGAATCTATCTCTAAGGATTCTCCAAACATTTCTTCTTTCCAGCAGTAGATAAAACCGAAGACATACACATTAAACAAAGATGCGGACAGGAGAAATAAAAGGAAATTTGGGATGGAAGCATCCTGTTTTAGCATGGGTTAATACTTTTCAGAGTGGAAGAACAGGCAGACTTGGGAGGTGGAGTTAGGCGCATCATCAGCTGAGAATCGTTAGGTTGCCACAAACAGTCCAATCACTCTTGAATTCCGTTGACCCAAATCTGGCGGCAATTTTGGAACTGAACATCAGTTAACTAGATTCTTGTGTAGAGGCTTGAGCAATCAAACTTATGAATGGCAACTTCATGTGTGGTCCTGATCCTTTGCGCCTGACAAGATGTAAGCGTAAGAAAACCCACTTTGTTCAAAGTGCATAGAGGAGAACTGCAAAGAGCCATGTCTAAAGAAGCAGACAATTCTACAGAACCTGTTCTGTTGTGACCAGTGAGGCTACCTGCACACAACCCACATAAGCAGCTTAATAATCCATCAGCTTTGCTTCTTTTGACCTTGCTCAACGTGTTGCGCAATCCTGGCACACCCACACATGTTCTGCCAGGAAAACCTTCCCCAGATATTCTGAGAGTGACGATGAGCAAGACCAGAGGGTCCTTAACATCATTGCCTGAATTAACAGCTCGTTGTCTCAAGGTTGTCCTAAGCGAATGCTCATCAGCAGGATGAATTTTTAAATTTTTTTTTTTAAAAAATGCAGACACAAGTGTGAGCCTCACTGCAGGAAAGGGGTTTATTAACAGGTCACTGCTCCTGTGCTGGCATAACAGGGAATCAGAGCTTAGCTGGCGAAGTGTGACATTTGATTAATTAACGCTTCTGCAGCACTTAGCAAAAACATGAGCAAAGCGCTAAACTTCATTAGAACAGGAACGCAATGATATTTATATCCTCCCTATGCTGGTCTGCCGACATATGTAGGTTGTTCCATGGAGACCTGTCAGCATGAAGAATCCAAAGGTGTTTTTTTTTTTTTATCAAGAGGCAACTGGGCTTTCTTCGCCTTTCTTGAAGATGAAAAACAAAGAAAGTCTAGTTGCCTCTTGAAGAAAGCATCTTTGGGACAACCATGGCAAGCCCACTGATGTCAACTTGAGCCAATCAGCAGCCCAGCCCAAAGTGGCCATCATGGATGCATCCCAAAGGAATAATATGAA
Organism: Vipera berus; assembly: GCF_964194415.1. NCBI lineage: Eukaryota > Metazoa > Chordata > Lepidosauria > Squamata > Viperidae > Vipera > Vipera berus. The sequence continues at coordinate 6,903,513 of NC_138218.1, read as the reverse complement.
TAGAATAGAATAGAATAGAATAGAATAGAATAGAATAGAATAGAATAGAATAGAATACAATACAATAGAATAGAATAGAATAGAATAGAATAGAATAGAATAGAATAGAATAGAATAGAATTAAAGAAAATAAGAATAGAATAGAATAGAATAGAATAGAATAGAATAGAATAGAATAGAATAGAATAGAATAGAATAGAATAGAATAGAATAGAATAGAATTAAAGAAAATAAGAATAGAATAGAATAGAATAGAATAGAATAGAATAGAATAGAATAGAATAGAATAGAATAGAATTAAAGAAAATAAGAATAGAATAGAATAGAATAGAATAGAATTAAAGAAAATAAGAATAGAATAGAATAGAATAGAATAGAATAGAATTAAAGAATAGAATAGAATAGAATAGAATAGAATAGAATAGAATAGAATAGAATAGAATAGAATAGAATAGAATAGAATAGAATAGAATAGAATAGAATAGAATTGGAAGGGACCTTGGAGGTCTTCTAGTCCAGCCCCCTGCTGAAGCAGGAGAACCTATACCCTCTCAGACAGGTGATTGTCCAGTCTCTTTTTAAAAACTTCCAGTGATGGAGCGCCCAAGATTTCTGGAGGCAAGCCGTTCCAGTGGTTAATTGTCCTCACTGTCAGGTAGTTTCTCCTTGATTCCAGGTTGCTTCTCTCCTTGATCAGCTTCCAACCGTTGTTTCTTTTCCTTCCCTCTGTTGCTTTGGAGAATATCTTCTTTGTGGCAGTCCCTCAGATACTGGAACGCTGCTATCATGTCTCCCCTATTTCTTCTTTTCTTTAGACCAGCCAAACCCAAGTCCCGCAGCCGTTCTTCATATGTTTTAGTCTCCAGGCCTTTGATCATCTTAATTGCTCTTCTCTGAATTTTTTTCCAGGCTCTCAACCTCTTTTTTTGTGATATGGTGACCAAAATTGGCTGCAGGATTCCAGGTGTGGCCTTACTAGGGCTTTATAAAGCGGGACTAGTACTTCGCGTGATCTTGATTCTGCGCCTCTGTTTATACAACCCAGGATTGTGTTAGCATTTTTTGGCTGCTGCAGCACATGGCTGGCTCATGGCCAAGTGATCGTCCACCAGGATTCCAAGGTCCCTCTCGCGGTTACTGTTTTTAAGCCAGGTCTCACCCAATCTGTATGACTAGAAAGAGAACGAGAATAACCAGAGTTGGAAGGGGCCTTGAAGTCTTCTAATCCAACTCCCTATACAGGTAGCCCTTGACTTACGGCCACAATTGAGCCCAAACCTTTTGCCGCTAAGGGAGGCATTTGTTAAGTGAATTTTGCTCCGTTTTATGACTTTTCTTGCCCCAGTTGTGAATCACCGCAGTCGTTAAGTTAGTAACACGGCTGCGAAGTGGTTTCCCCAGTCAGAGCTGAAGAAGCTTCTTGGATGAGAAGCGAAACGTCTTCCAGAAAAACAACAACAACCAAGAAACAAGGAAATCTGAGTTGCCTCTTGGGGGGGAAAAAAGCACTTTTGGGGACAGCCATGACCCTGGATGACGGAGAACCTCCATAGGCATTCAGGTGACACCTGCAAGAAGTTAACCATGGTTCTCAGCCTCCAGGAACATGTTGTTGAGCCTCCTCTGAAAAGACAGACCTCTCCTGACAAATGAATCCCTAAAACCAAGGGGGGAAAAAATAATAATAAAAAAATCAAAATCCATCCGGCACCGTGGCACTTCAGCGATCTCTAAGTGCCATCTTCCTAGTTGCTCTCAGCAACCAGAACTGACAAACTGTTCATAACCTCCTTTTTTTACAATTATTGTTTTTACACAAACAGCAGGTGAACATGACAGGGCCAGTCCATCTTTCTGGGGGAAACGCACAAGGCCGAATGGCTTTAAATGACAGTCAAAGCGCCACGAAGAGAAGAAGGATGACTTTGTTTTTGAACAAGCCACAGCTGGCCGCAAGAGAAACACACACACACACACACACACACACACACACAGACACACACACACACCTGTCTTTCAGTTCCAAAGGGCACCAATTTAAGGGATGAGGGCCAGAATGTCATTCTCCCTCTTGCAGAAAACCACAGGATGTGTGCCCCAAACGGGTCGGGACCAATTTTGAGAAGGTTTTCATTGGGGAAGTTCACGGTGGGGACAGGAGGAATTTGCGCCGTAGGCGGTCTCCTTCCAAAGCACACAAAACACCGCAAATAAACCAAACTCTGTAAAGGCTTAAAGTGCTGATAGATCAAGAGTGGGAACAGGCTATTTTCTAGAGGTCCCTCACAACCACTTATGCACTAAATGCTCAGGGTTTCATCATGAGAAATTTACCTCTAGACGTTTTTGTGGGGGAAAGTTAAATGAGGAAGACCAACAGCATGTTAAACGTGACCCTTAAACATCTGGAAATTGTATACAAAGGCACTGATGATATTACCTAGTTGGGAAATGAAACATCTGCAAGAAACCAGCCAAGCTCAGAAAGCACCAAGGAACCCACAGTTGTTGTCGTCCTCCTCCTCCCTGAAAAATCCACTCCCTTCTAGCACTGATGATGTTCCCTAGTTGGGTAATAAAACGTCTGCAAGAAACCAACCAAGCTCAGAGAACATCAGGGACCCCACAGTCCTTCTCTTCCTCTTCCCTGAAAAAACCCCATGCTCTTCCAGCACTGATGATGTTATCTAGTTGGGTAATGAAATGTCTGGAAGAAGTCAACCAAGCTCAGAGAGCGCCAAGGCCCCCCGCATACAAATATTCTCTTCTATTGATATAGCAAGTTTTTTTTTAGGCGTACATGAAAAATACTAGTGGGACCCAGATGCCATTATCCATTCTTTGGTCTACCTTAATATTGTTTTTTTTTCCCCACCCTCTTCCTTGCTGGATCTGTCTCAGAGCAAGGAACATGTCCAGAGACACTACATGTCAATAATAATAATAATAATAATAATAATAATAATAATAATAATAATAATAATAATAATAATAATAATAATAATAATAATAATAATAATAGAAACGTGTGATACCCATTGTCATTGGGGCACTGGGAACTATGTCCAAAAACTTTGCAAAATACATCAAGACATTGCAGCTTCCTGCAATAACTCCAGCAAAGCTACAAAAAACTGTGCTACTCGGAACCTCTTACATTTTAAGGAGATACCTGGTTGGTACCTAGGATGCTGGCAGCAACCCGTGTCAACATCAGCGCCAGTCAGTTTGAGTGTTCAGTTGACTGAGTTTCAAGTTTTATGAATAAAAGCTTAATAATAATAATAATAATAATAATAATAATAATAATAATAATAATACCACCACCACCTAGGTTGCTGGCAGCAACCCATGTCAACCATTAGTGCCAGTCAGTTTGAGTGTTCAGTTGACTGAGTTTCATGTTTTATGAATAAAAGCTTAATAATAATAATAATAATAATAATAATAATAATAATAATAATACCACCACCTAGGATGCTGGCAGCAACCCGTCTCAACCATTAATGCCAGTCAGTTTGAGTGTTCAGTTGACTGAGTTTCATGTTTTACGAATAAAAGTTTTTAATAATAATAATAATAATAATAATAATAATAATAATAATAATAATAATAATAATAATAATACCACCTAGGATGCTGGCAGCAACCCGTCTCAACCATTAGTGCCAGTCAGTTTGGGTGTTCAGTTGACTGAGTTTCATGTTTTATGAATAAAAGTTTTATCATCATCATCATCTCAAGATAATGCCACGTTGGGTTTTTCAGCTAAGAAAGTCACAAATCCCTCAGCCAGAAGCCTGATGTTTCTAGATGAGCAGAAGCCAAGAAATTAAAAGAAGAAAGAGGCTTACCAGTCCAATGCCCTTCCACAGCCAGCCTCTTCAGGATTCTCTTGGCAGTGATAAATCCTTGGGGCAAGCAAGACGAAGAAGCTATAACGAAGTCTTAAGACCCACCACATGGTCCAGCAAGTACAGAACAGGAGAACACGGAGTCCAGATGAAGAAAGCAAGCAAACGGAAGATTGAGCAATATAAGCTTGCTTATATCTGCCCGGCTTGTGGCTTTCCCCCCAGGTAATACTTGTTTTGAAGTTAGACGGTCCTACTTCTGCTAACTCTCACGTTCAGCTGCCCACTGTGCCTTAATCCTCAGAGATTTAACCATTTTCCTCTGAGATTAGAAGGAACGTCTCCCCGACAAGGAGAATTCTCAGCCTCTATAAAACCTGGTCCTGCCGAAGCACTTCCTCTTGTTTGTCCCCGGAGGACTCTTCGGATCTGCTTGACCTCTTCACCGCTTAGAACCTTAATCTCATCCAGTTGAGCTGGCTTTCCAAGATCTACCCTGCTCTTTTCAAGAAAGAAGCTGGTGGACCTCCCCCGTGGGTGTCTTTTTCCACCCCTTTCATTCCAACTTCTCAAGGTCGTATTTGGTATCCCTTTACCTCTCCTCCTTTGGAACGTTTTATCTAGATCAGGGGGGGTCTTCAAACCTGGCCCTTTCGTGACTTGTGGACTTCAACTCCCAGAATTCCTCAGCCAGCGTTCGAAGACCCCTGCTCTAGATCCACCACCCACATCCCAAGGTGTTCAAGAGTTGCTTTCGGGGCTTTGTGGCTTTCGCAGCCTTCTAACTGTTCTTCCGCAATTTCTGTTCTGCTCTGTGACCTTCCAGTTCCGTTATTCTGCATTCTGCTCCGTGCAAATTTTTTTATTATTATTTCTATTTTTTTGCTGCAACCAACACTCTCCAAAGCATGCTAGTTTTTCCGGTGTCTTTCAAAGTTTTTGACTTTCTTTTTAATGTCAAATTCCTACAGATGCCTTGTTGAAATGGTTCCCCTTTGCTCCATACAAGAAGTGTGGGGGTGGGTGGGTGGGGGAACATTGTATTCAAGTGATATGTTTGGCTCTCTGCAGTTTTAATTTGTAATCTCTTTCTTGCTAGCAGATTGCATTTGGCAAGAATGCTCAGAAAGATGTGTTTCACCCCCCCCACCCACCCCCACACCACTTTCAATGTACACCTTGGCGAACGTATGATTCAATTGTCATTCCCTTGGGAGAAAAAACTTGGCAATTTGCCCCTTGGTGACAGATTGCTCTCGTGTTGCTTGACTTGCCAAACTTGTCATGTGCCTTATTAATGTTTGCTGTTCCCCATATTATGAAGGAGCGCATAATTCACCGGAGCCACAGAGAGAAAGTTCCTGGAGTCGGATTGCGAGCTCTTTAGCCCTCGGACCTATCAACTTGACGTGGGGAGCTCCTTTGTACCGATAGCGCTCCAATTATGAAAGAGGAGAAGGAGCCATCTTGAGTATGTCCAGATAGAACATAGAATGACAGTTGGAAGGGACCTTGGAGGTCTTCTGGTCCAGCCTCCTGCCCACGGCACGAGATCCTGTATCATTCTGGACTTTATTTGGCCCAGGATGATAGAGGTCATTTTGATCCTTGGGGCTTGTTAGGAGGTTTCTCCTTAGTTCTAGGTTGCTTCTCTCCTTGGTTAGTTTCCATCCATTGGAAATTATTCCATTCCATCCAGGCTTCTTGTTCTGCCTTCAGGTGCTTTGGAGGATAGGTTGAACCCTCTTCTTCTTTGAGCAGGGGGTTTGGTTAGAAGACCCCCAAGGTCCCTTCCAACTCTGTCATTCTGTTAAACTAGGTAATATCATCAGTGCTTATTTGCACGAACCACCGGATTCCAGCGCCATCTCCGATAAGTCTCCCAAATGCGAAGCCCTTTTCAGCCAGGCTGGGAAATCTGTATTCCAGATTACGGATGGCCTAACTGGAAAGAGCCACGTGGCCTTGGGGGTTCTCCATCATTTCTTTCCTCATCCATCAGCTGCTGCACAAGTATGACCTAGGCAAAAACAACAACAACAACACCTTGAGAGCAGAACAGGAGCAGCTGGTAGGACTAAGATGGTCAGGGTACCAGAGGCTAAAACATATAAGGAACAGTTGCTGGAATTGGGTATGTGTAGTTTAATGAAGAGAAGGATGAGGGGGACATAATAGCAGTGCTCGAATCTCTCAGGGACTGCCCCAAAGAAGAGGGAGTCAAGCTATTCTCCAAAGCACCAGAAGGCAGGACAAGAAGGAAAGGATGGAAACTCATCAAGGAGAGAAGCAACCTGGTACAAAGGAGAAACTTCCTGACAGTGAGAACAATTAACCAGTGGAACAAACTGCCTCCAAAAGCAGTGAATGCTCCAACACTGGAAGTTTTTAAGAAGAGACTGGACAGCCATTGGTCTGAAATGGTATAGGGTTTCCTGCCTGAGCAGGGGGTTGGACTAGAAGACCTCCAAGGTCCCTTCCAGCTTCTATTCTATTCTATTCTATTCTATTCTATTCTATTCTATTCTATTCTATTCTATTCTATTCTATTCTATTCTATTCTATTCTATTCTACCTACCTATCCTATCCTATCCTATCCTATCCTATCCTATCCTATCCTTCCTATTCTATTCTATTCTATTCTATTCTATTCTATTCTATTCTATTCTATTCTATTCTATTCTATTCTATTCTATTCTATTCTACTAATTCTATTCCATTCCATAATTCTATTTTATTCTATTCTATTCTATTCTGTTCTGTTCTGTTCTATTCTATTCTATTCTATTCTATTCTATTCTATTCTATTCTATTCTATTCTATTCTATTCTATTCTATTCTATTCTATTCTATTCTATTCTATTCTATTCTATTCTATTCTATTCTATTCTATTCTGTTGTTGTTATTTCCACAGAAAAAGAGGCATGCAATTCATTAGTCAGCCTGAAGTCCAGTGCTTTTCCCCTGTCCTTATGAAGTCCAGTCCTTCCCCCACTTCCTAAACTTCAGTTAGTCATCATTAGGAAGGCTCCGGGAGAAGTCGATATTTACACATCCTTGCGTGACCCGATCTGATGTGTGTCTCCTCCAGAAAAGATCAGGACTATTTGTTACCCACTTGATTTCTCAGGGCAGCGTGATTCTCAGCTGAGCAAGATGTTGCTTTTATGAATACAAATGTATTTATGCAGGGCATATCAGGAGATAAAAACCTGTTTTCGAAATTTACCCACCGAGGGAGGGAGGTGACGAACGTGCTAAAAGGAGCTATTTAAATATAGGTGCAGAGATAGGAGGAGAGAGACTCCACAAAAGAGTGCGTTTAGGCCTCGCCGTCTACATGCATGCCTACACAAACAACACCAACAAAGGGGACAGGGTTGGGAGAAGATTGGTTTAGGGCGTTCTTGGTTGTCGTCTCATCGCACAAATCTTAATTGCAGGGGAGCAAATGGAACGTGGGATCAAATCTGACACTCCTGTTCAAGGCTGCAAGCCATCTCTTCTCTTCTGGATAATCTGAGAGCGCATAAACAAAAACCCCAGGATTTTGAAAAGCAAAGAAATTATCCATTGGGGAATGTATTGATTTCAGACCCACGGGAACATTTCCTGCCTATGGACATAGCTACATTTTAAGAGGCCGAATGAACACAATGTTCATTTTGACAGTTCAATCCACGCGACTGAAACCAACTAGAGGGATTTTTTTCTTCTGAATAAGCACAAATAGCCAGATCAAATTGGCCTCAATTGAACAACCCTAGTCTACTTAACTTACAGTTGTAGTTGTGAAATGCAACACTCTTCAGTTGTTGTGGGAAAACTAGCTTGATGCGTTCTGGATAGGGTCATCCCAAAGTGTACCCCTTCATTTATTTTTGTAAACCCTGGGGTTTACAAAAATTTACCTCCTCATGCAATGTCCTTCTAGAATCACCCGAAATAATCAATACAGACCCTGCAATAGGATTTAAATCATTAAAAATCTCTATAGAGATTCTCAGTCATCCAGGTCAGGGTTGACCCAAAGAATAGAACAGAATAGAATAGAATAGAATAGAATAGAATAGAATAGAATAGAATAGAATAGAATAGAATAGAATAGTGAATAGAATAGAATAGAATAGAATAGAATAGAATAGAATAGAATAGAATAGAATAGAATAGAATAGAATAGAATAGAATAGAATAGAATAGAATAGAATAGAATAGAATGGATGGAATAGAATAGAATAGAATAGAATAGAATAGAATAGAATAGAATAGAATAGAATAGAATAGAATAGAATAGAATAGAATAGAATAGAATGGATGGAATAGAATAGAATAGAATAGAATAGAATAGAATAGAATAGAATAGAATAGAATAGAATAGAATAGAATAGAACAGAATAGATGGGATGGAATAGAATAGAATAGAATAGAATAGAATAGAATAGAATAGAATAGAATAGAATAGAATAGAATAGAATAGAATAGAATAGAATTATGGGATGGAATAGAATAGAATAGAATAGAATAGAATAGAATAGAATAGAATAGAATAGAATAGAATAGAATAGAATAGAATTATGGGATGGAATAGAATAGAATAGAATAGAATAGAATAGAATAGAATAGAATAGAATAGAATTATGGGATGGAATAGAATAGAATAGAATAGAATAGAATAGAATAGAATAGAATGGATGGAATAGAATAGAATAGAATAGAATAGAATAGAATAGAATAGAATAGAATAGAATAGAATAGAATAGAATAGAATAGAATAGAATAGAATAGAATAGAATAGAATGGATGGAATAGAATAGAATAGAATAGAATAGAATAGAATAGAATAGAATAGAATAGAATAGAATAGAATAGAATAGAATTATGGGATGGAATAGAATAGAATAGAATAGAATAGAATAGAATAGAATAGAATAGAATAGAATAGAATAGAATAGAATAGAATTATGGGATGGAATAGAATAGAATAGAATAGAATAGAATAGAATAGAATAGAATAGAATTATGGGATGGAATAGAATAGAATAGAATAGAATAAAATAGAATAGAATAGAATAGAATAGAATAGAAATAGAATAGAATAGATGGAAGGGACCTTGGAGGTCTTCTAGTCCAACCCCCTGCTCAGGCAGGACACCCTACACCATTTCAAACAAATGGCTGTCCAATCTCTTCTTAAAAACCTCCAAGGTTCTCTCCTTCAGGTTGCTTATTTATTTTTTTCCCACCTACCCGTTTCATCCTGACAAGAGCTGGGGAATTAACCAACTTGCAGATGTTGTCCCTGACGGGAGACACCACTTCTCCCAAAGCGGACTTAGGCGCAACGGTTTTCTGCCTCTTATTTGGATGACAAGTCTTTGATACAGTTTTTGAAAAACGTCTCCCTCCCTTGTTTTCCCCCCACTCTCTCTCTCTCTCTCTCCCTCCCTCCCTCCCTCCCTCCCTCCCTCTCCCTCTCCCTCTCTCTCTCCCTCTCTCTCTCTCTCTCTCGTCCAGATTGATTTCAGCCCGGCATTAGGTCAGAAGTGGATGGAGGCTGGGAGGAGGAGAAGAGGGGAAGAAAAAAAAACACACTAAAAAGACAATTACCATCTGTGAGATGCAGAAGACATAGTAATTGAAGGAGAGGTCTCCCGACTTTCTCCCGAGTTAATAGAGCGCAAGTGAACATGAAGGAAATAATTCCGATCATCGCCTTTCCTGCAAAGGTTTGTGCCACTTGCTGACACTCAACCTCATTATTTTAATCACAGAGTGGAAAACAGAACATGTAATAAGTGACAGGGCAGGAGTCAGCCAGTGTAATAAGGAGCAAGAAAACATGGCGGGTTGACAGCAAAGGAGAAGAGCTGGGAATGTCAGGTTTGTAACTGAAACGGGGGATGTTTAATCGTGGGGATTGACTGGGCCTAAATGAAGGTTATTAGGTTGTCACAACAAAGAGTCCAGCAATAAGGGCTGTGTCAACCTCCCCGCCCGAGTGTCCAAATAAAAGTCCAGGATTATTTTCATTTCTGAAAAGCTTACTGTTTATTGTGGTAAGCCGCCTTGAGTTGCCATGTGCAAGTAGGCAGCAATATAAATTTTCTAAAATAACAACGACAATAATAAATAAATATTCAATACATGGCCCGGTAAAGGCAAGGAAAAACTAGCTCTAAAGTCCCAAGGCATCAAACCGTAGCATATAACAATGACTTTCCTAGCCAATCCTCCCCGGATGTCAATGTAGCTCATGTAAACATGTTCTCCTTGTTATGGGAACCATCTGCTATCTTCTTCACACCTGCTGGAATGCCCTTGAAAGGTTTCCATGCTGCTGACTCTCAGCCAGCTTCCGTAGAACTGGAGAGGTTTCGTTTCTCTAACTATCCCGTGCAAAAGCAACACCTCCCTACCCTTTACTCTAATGGCAAGATGGGAAAAAAAAGAGAGAGAGGCCCGTAGCTGCCAAATTTTCACTCTCAACAAAGTGTTTTGTTATCTGGATGGTGGATGCAGGGTTAACCTTAATAGTTTGGGGCAAAATGGTGCTTATCTAACAAAGAGGCCTATGGCATCAAAGCAGACAAGATTATTTATTTATTTATTTATTTATTTATTTATTTATTTATTTATTTATTTATTTATTTATTTATTTATTTATTTATTTATTACAAGATTATTTATTTATTTATTTATTTATTTATTTATTTATTTATTTATTTATTTATTTATTTATTTATTTATTTATTTATTTATTCGGTTTATATACCGCCCTACTCCCAAAGGACTCAGGGCGGTTTACAAGGCAAAATTTAAAAACAGTACAATATAAAATTAAAATAAAATTAAATTAAGTCTAGCCGCAAAAAATTAAAATCACAATTTAAAAACATTAAACCCCTCAGTCCAGACCAGATAGCTCGAAGAGCCAGGTTTTTAGGTCCCGGCGAAATGAACGAAGGTCGGGGGCAGTCCGGAGTTCCGTTGGCAGTTGATTCCATAGGGCAGGCGCGCCCACAGAGAACGCCCTCCCCCTGGGGATCGCCCGTCGGCAATCCTTGACCGGCGGTACCCTGAGGAGGCCCTCCCTGTGGGAGCGCACAGGACGATGGGAAATTGACGCTGGCAGCAGGTGCTCCCTTAGATAATCCAGGCCCATGCCATTTAGGGCTTTATAGGTCATCACCAGCACCTTGAATCTCACCCAGAGGGCAACTGGAAGCCAATGCAGCTCGCGGAGAAGAGGTGCTACATGGGAGTATCGGGAGACTCCCATCACAACTCGCGCGGCTGCATTCTGCACCAGCTGAAGCCTCCGAGTGGTCCTCAGGGGCAGCCCCATGTAGAGAGCATTGCAGTAGTCTAGCCGGGAGGTCACGAGATGGTGATGGTGGTCATAGGGACTAAATTCACTGACTTTGTGTGAATCAGTAAGTGAATGAGAGAATATAAACAGAGACCAAACCCCACTCTCTTCTAGAATAGAATAGAACAGAACAGAACAGAACAGAACAGAACAGAACAGAACAGAACAGAATAGAATAGAATAGAATAGAATAGAATAGAAGCTGGAAGGGACCTTGGAGGTCTTCTAGTGCAGCCCCTTGCTCAAGCAGGAGAATCTATACAATTTCACTGTCTGTCTAGTCTCTTCTTCAAAATCCCCAGTGATGGAGCACCCACGAATTCTGGAAGCCACCTATTCCACTGGTTGATTGTCCTCACTGTCAGGAAGTTTCTCTTTAATTCCAGGTTGCTTCTCTCCTTGATTGGTTTCCATCCGTTGTTTCTTGTCCTGCCTCCTGGTGCTTTGGACTAGAGGTTGACACACACCCCCTTCCTCCTCCTCCTCCTCTTTGTGACAGCCCTTCAAATATTGGAACAGATCACATTTTAGAAGCGTCGTGCAGCTTTCTCCTTGCTTTTCCCCTCCACTGAGATGCTGATCACAGAGAGCAACATCAAGGGATTATGACCTTCTGGTGATGTTCCTACCTACGATCGCTTGGTTTTTCTTGAAGCTTGGTCCAGGCAACTTTCTCTTCCTGGCCCTTCTGGTGGGCTTGGGGCTAAGCAAACTCTGCATGGAAGGTCCGTGGCGAACCCTGAAGGATAATCATATTCCTGTGATATCTCTCACACACCACCCCTCTCTTCTTCTTCCCTTGGTATGTCATGGCGTAGAGAGAGAGAAAGCAGGTTTGCAGGCCAAATGACTCCATCCATCTTATTTCAATGACGGCATAATGGCCATTATGAGATAAACAGAGAGAACATTTGCTGGCAAGCCAGCCTGACAGAAGGGCTATTGAGATGTAGAGGGCAGGGGGTGCCCTGTAGGGAGTCATCTCTCCACTCTCCCCCCCCCTCAAAAAAAACCCCAGGGACCAAGACACAGAATGGAATAAAGAACAACCCTCAGAGCCTTACAGATGTTTGCAAAAGGCATTACACACCGCTATTAAAAGCCACAGCAGTTTCCAGTCTCTTTCCCTTCAGACTTCACTGACTCGGTGACTGTCACCAATTATATTTCGTATTTCTTTAAAAGAAAAAAAAAAGTTAGGTGTCTTTTGACAAGCTGGCCACCTTTCCAACCTCTGGCTGCCAGCAGATCCCGTGTCACGGGGAGACACGCTTTCTTCAAACCGCGGGGAAGCCGTCTGATGAATCGGCCCTATTTAAAAGACACCCCTCCCTCGTTTCGAGACAAGGTTAAGTCATCGGGTGTTTTGGAGGTCTCTCGGCTCCCAATGGATCTCCGGGAGATAATAAATCTCAAATCTTCCCTATTGAGGTGGCGGGATATTTAATTTATAAACAGAGGAATGACGGATAAAAGTCACATTGGAGTGAAAGAGCCGTGTCAAAAAAAGAAAAGAAAAGAAGAAGAACTATTCAAGACAGGGTCTACGTTCTGATTGATGGATTATTTGTTCTCACCTTCTGGATCTCCACATACTAAAATTCAGCTGAGATCTTGCTGAAAATCTATTCATTCGCTTGGCTTAGCCAAATTTAGCTTATCAAGGTGGAACTGAGGCAGTAGGTTTTTCTCCATTGTTCAATCGCTCTAATTTCTAAATGTTTGTGCAAAATGATGTGTGTGCATAATTTGTAGCCTCCTTTCATATCCCTCTCCCTCTCTTTCTTTCTCTCTCCCTCCATCTCTCTCCTCCATCGCTCTCTCTCTCTCCCCTCCATATTTCTCTCTCCCTTCCTCATCTCTCTCTCCCCATTCATATCTCTCCCTCCCTCCATCTCTCTCTCTCTCCCTCCATCTCTCTCCCTCCCTCCCTCCCTTCTTCTATCTCCCTCCCTCCATCTTTCTCCCTCCATCTCTCTCCCTCCCTCCATCTCCCTCCCTTCCTCTATCTCCCTCCCTCCATCTCTCTCTCTCTCCCTCCATCTCTCTCCCTCCCTCCCTCCCTCCCTCCATCTCTCTCCCTCCTTCCTTCTATCTCCCTCCCTCCCTCCATCTCTCTCTCTCCCTCCCTCCATCTCTCTCCCTCCCTCCTTCTATGTCCCTCCCTCCCTCCTATCTCTCTCTCTCCCTCCCTCCCTCCATCTCTCTCTCCCTCCATCTCTCTCCCTCCCTCCTTCTATCTCCCTCCCTCCATCTCTCTCTCTCCCTCCCTCTCTCCCTCCCTCCCTCTCTCTCCCTCCCTCCATCTCTCTCTCTCCCTCCATCTCCCTCCCTCCATCCATCTCTCTCGTCTCCTCGGCTTCCTCTCCCCCTTCCTTTCGATTCTCCTTTCTCTTTCCCCCCATTGACATCCCCTCATTCCATTTCAATTTCCTCCTCCGAGGGATGGGCTGGTTGAAAGGTGGAGAAGCAGAAGCTTCCCCTCCCTCCCTCCCTCCCTTAAACCCACTGCAATTCTCACCCACTTTCTTCCCAGCTCCTTCCCACCCAAAGTGGCTACATCAAGACAATTTTCTGTTATTAGATCTGAAGTCTTTTGAACGTGAAATGTGCCTTTTTTTTCCACAGGGAAAGAATGGAGGCTTCTCGGTTGTAATGGCTGGTGCCTCTTTGCCAGAGCGGCGGCGTGACAGCTCCAAATATATTCAAGGTAAGCTAATCTCGGCAGCTTAGCTCCATTAAAGAAGAGATGGTACCTCTTAATGAAAGCACGGTGTTTGGGCCATGCTGCCGATGTGAGGGGGCACAATTGCCTGGAGGAAATGAGGATGGGATGGGACCCTTCCCGCCCCCGGCACCATTGGCAGCTTATAAGATCTACGAAGCTATACATTTCCGACAGTGACGGCAGCGTATGTCACATCTCTATGCCACATAATTATATTTCGTTTGCACAAAGGAAGTAGGGAGAAAAAACCTTCAAGGGAAGATATTAGCTAGACAGTAGCTAGCAAGCCATCAGATTGCAAGTTAGAGGAGAGAACAACAGCAGCCATCACGCAAACACCCTGGACCCTAGTTATCATTGTTTAGGATTGGATTGGATTGGATTGGATTGGACTGGACTGGATTGGATTGGATTGGGATGGGATGGGATGGAATATAGCAGAATAGAAATAGAAATAGAATATGAAATGGATAGAATAGAACAGAATAGAATGGAATGGAATGGAATGGAATGGAATGGAATGGAATGGAATGGAATAGAATAGAGGATAGGATAGGATAGGATAGGATAGGATAGGATAGGATAGGATAGGATAGGATAGGATAGAATAGGATATGAAATGGATAGAATAGAATAGAATAGAATAGAATAGAATAGAATAGAATAGAATAGAATAGAATAGAATAGAATAGAATAGAATAGAATAGAATAGAATGGAATAGAATAGAATATGAAATGGATAGAATAGAATAGAATAGAATAGAATAGAATAGAATAGAATAGAATAGAATAGAATAGAATAGAATAGAAGCTGGAAGGGACCTTGGAGGTCTTCTAGTCCAGCCCCCTGCTCAAGCAGGAGAACCTATACCATCTCAGACAAGTGACTGTGAAACGGAGAGCGAGTCCTTAAAGACGTCCTTTCCCGGGGGGGAGGCGGGGAGAAAAGTGATGTCCCACATGCCATCTCTCCTTCTGGATTGTCACGTGGTTTTAGCCAGGATGTCGTTCACACATTCTCAAGCCAAGGGGGCATTCTGGGAGAACCACAGAGGAGCTGCTGTCTAGAGTGCCAGGCTGCCTCGGCCATTGAGGAGAGAATTCTTGGCCGCCTACACAAGCCCCTTCTCGGCCCATGCTGACTTTCACCAGAAAGCCAGGCAAAAGTGTTTCGAAAATAGTTAGAGGCAGAAAACCCATTAAATCTTTTGTGCAAGCCCCCAGACGTTCTTCACACAGGTGTTTTGCTTGCTGTAAGGAGCAGGAGGAGAGGCAAACATTCAAACTGTTTTAGACCTGCTGACTTTGCCGTATTGCCCTTTTTCTCTTGAAATGCCTACAAAAAAACAAACAAAAAACAGACTAACAGAATTTAGGATGTCTTCCAGCCTCCTCCAGTGTTTACCCAGTCTGCATTAGACAGGCCAATTCTTCGCGTGGAGAAAAGGAAAACGTATTCTTTCTTAGCACTGCACCTGTATTGTCGTGGATACTTCATTGGCAGCTTGTTTAACCATTGCTCTTAATAGAATAGAATAGAATAGAATAGAATAGAATAGAATAGAATAGAATAGAATAGAATAGAATAGAATAGAATAGAATAGAATAGAATAGAATAAGAATAGAATAGAATAGAATAGAATAGAATAGAATAGAATAGAATAGAATAGAATTATGCGATAGGATAGAATAGAATTATGGGATGGAATAGAATAGAATTATGGAATAGAATAAAATAGAATTATAGAATAGAATAGAATAGAATAGAATAGAATAGAATAGAATAGAATAGAATAGAATAGAATAATGGGATGGAATTATGGGATGGAATAGAATAGAATTATGGAATGGAATAAAATAGAATTATAGAATAGAATAGAATAGAATAGAATAGAATAGAATAGAATAGAATAGAATAGAATAGAATAGAATAGAATAGAATAGAATAGAATAGAATAGAATAGAATAATGGGATAGAATAGAATAATGGGATAGAATAGAATAGAATTATGGGATGGAATAGAATAGAATTATGGAATAGAATAAAATAGAATTATAGAATAGAATAGAATAGAATAGAATAGAATAGAATAGAATAGAATAGAATAGAATAGAATAGAATAGAATAGAATAATGATTAGAATAGAATAATGATTGGAATGGAATGGAAGGGAAGAGAAGAAAAGAAAAGAAAAGAAAAGAAGAGAAGAGAAGAGAGAAGAGAAGAGAAGAGAAGAGAAGAGAAGAGAGCTGGATGGGACTTTGGAGGTCTTCTAGTCCAACCCCCTGTTCAAGCAGGAAACACTATACCATTTCAGACAATTGGTTGTCCAATCTCTTCTTGAGGACTTCCATTGAGGGAGCACCCACAACTTCTGGAGGTAGGTCGTTCCACTGTTTAGTTGTTCTCAATTAGTTCTCCGTTGCTTCTCTCCTTGGTTAGTTTCCATCTGTTGTTTCTTCTCCTGCCTTCAGGTGCTTTGGAGAATAGGTTGACCTCTTCTTTGTGGCGGACCCTCAAATAATGGAAGACTGTTATCGTGTCACCCTTAGTCCTTCTTTTCATTAAAACTAGTCATATCCAATTCCTGCAACTGTTCTTCATAGGTTTTAGCCTCCAGTCCCCTAAGCATCTTTTTTATGCTCCGTGTTCTAGAAAAAATACATTGGTGCACTCTGCACCTTGACTTAAGTGAACGAAAGATGCATTTGGTTCTTCGTCGTCACTTCTGCAGACGTTCCCTCCAAGTATTTAATAATGGTGTTCCTAATCACCTCCGGAGCCACATGGAGTTTGTTCATCATTAAAAATAATCCCAACGTCTCCTAATTGCCAGAATTCGGGCACAAAATCCAGCCAAAGTTAAGCGCCTGCTTAAATCTCTAATTAAAATCAATGGAGCTTAAATAAACCTAGCTCAGATAAAGCAGAATTACGCTTTATTAGAGTTCCTTTCCTTCCCCTGGAATATTTATGGGGGGGGGGAGAGGAAACATTCATCTTTGATATAGTTTTTTTTTTAAAAAAAAACTTGTGTTTGTGCTTACAATCAAGGTGCGCTAGGGAAGAGAAGGGAAGGGAAGGGAAGGGAAGGGAGGGAACGAAGAAGAAAAAATCCTGGGACTGTAAATGAAAGAGAAACTCTTCATGCAAATTCTACATCCAGGTATTCTAACAAGGGTGCATGAAGCAACACCCCTTACTCACAAAACCTGGATGCGGAATTCCCAAGATCCCGTCAGTCTAAAGTCACAGCATTATCACAGACATTACGATTCTCAAAGGCCTATCCATCAAACGCTCTTTCACCTGTGCTCTGAGTTTGGAGTTTCCGATCCCGCCCTGTTTATGCTTCCTGGGAAAAATACTTGGGAAAATCCCATTGTGGGACAAAGCCACTCAGGATTAGGAGTAGGTCCCCCTGAATGGGGTGGAGTAAAATAGACACCGCCGATTGATTGCTAGTGCATGGATATGCTTAGGAGGGCACTGGGTTTTTGAGACTGCCTTATCTACGTTTCCTTGGAAAATACATGGAAAAATCCCATGGGGAGGCGGTGGGGGGGCAGTCTCTTCCTCCTCAACTAGCTGCCTCGTTGCCTTTAATTCTTCCATCTCCTTGTCTTTTAAGATGCCGCCACACTTGGTGCATCTTGCAAGCTTCTAATTTCACGTGGCATTTGTTGCCATGACAACTGTCCTTGCCTCTCCATCCCACCCCCTTATGGTAGATTTACAGAATCAGCTTGGTTTTGTTTGTTTGTTTGTTTGTTTTAAAAAACAACAACTGGGAACAATATGGTGGAGTCCCCGAAAGGGTTTTGACATTCCCTCCCACCTCTTTACAATATTTGCCTTAAAGGTGTTAAGGCCACACTTGGAATACGGCATCCAGTTTTGGTCACCATGATCTAAAAAAAGATGTCGAGACTCTAGAAAGAGTACAGAGAAGAGCAACGAAGATGATCAGAGGACTGGAGGCTAAAATATATAAGGAACGGTGGCTGGAATTGGATATGTGTAGTTTAATGAAGAGAAGGACATGATAGCAGTCTTCCAACATTTGAGGGGTGGCCCCAGAGAAGAGGGAGTCAAGCTATTCTCCAAAGCGCCTGAAGGCAGGACAAGAAGCAACGGATGGAAACTCATCAAGGAGAGAAGCAACCTGGAACTAAGGAGAAACTTCCTGACAGTGAGGACAATTAACCAGTGGAACAGCCTGCCTCCAGAAGCAGAGATTTCTCTAAGACTGGAAATTTTTAAGAAGAGACTGGACAACCATTTGTATAAAATGGTGTAGGGTTTCCTACCCGAGCAAGGGGTTGGACTAGATGACCTCCAAGGTCCCTTCCAACTCTGCTATTCTGTTTTATCGGAAATGAAGAAGCTTCTTGGATGGGAAGCAAAACGTCTTCAAGCAAAAACAAGGAAAGTCCAGTTGCCTTTTGAAAAAAGGATCTTTGGGATCAGCAGAGGTGGTGAAATGTGAACCACCATCTAATTCTCCTTCCTTCCTTCAATTCCTTCCTTCCTTCCTTCCTTCCTTCCTTCCTTCCTTCCTTCCTTCCTTCCTTCCTTCCTCCCTCCCTTCCCTCCCTCCTTCCTTCCTTCCTTCCTTCCTTCCTTCCTTCCTCCCTCCCTCCCTCCCTCCCCCCCCTCCCTCTTCTCCATTTCCACAGTGAAAGGATTGGCCGGTTCTGAAATGCAAACTTTACGGCGGAGAGCCTCTGACACTTTTTCATTATGAAGATACATGCGGTGGCGGGTGGCTAATGAATGTCAGCGTTCAAAAGGATAATCTCTGCTTCTCTCTGATACAATTTAACATCGTATTTCCCTAATTTGAGCCTGATTTAGTCACAGGGGTATTTGGATGCCTCTTCCATGGTGCCGATAGTTAATTAAACAGATGTTGCAAAGGGAATCATTAATTTTAGTACCGCAGATGGGAGTGGAATGACTTTGCGAAGTTAATGTTTCAGCAAAACAATGGGCTTCTGTCATCAGTTGGTATAAACCAAGAAAATTAAGAGGAGAATCAGAAGTGGAAGGGGGAGCGCAGAGAGCTATCAATTTTTCATTCGGAGAGTTATTACCTTTGATTTCAGTTTGTCACGCGGGAGGGCAATAAAGAAGTTGAGGCACGGAGAAGAGGAGAAGGAGAAGTCTGAACATTTTGGAGACTTGCAAATCAGCGCAGGACAGTGGAAGTTAGAACTGTGTCGAGCTTGGGTTCAGAGATTTGATGGAGAGCAGGTTGACTCAATCTCTTCGACAAATAAACTTTCTAAAGAAAGCGATGATTCAGAGTAAATCGTTGAAATCACATTGGGGTGTGTGTGTCTCTTCGATCAATCATTCAACCAATCAACCTCTACGGCCAATCAGTAACTTTCTTTTCAGATTGATTCAGAAAAAAAATTGAACCGAATTTGGCTTTCCAACTGAATGGAACCCAAAGGTTGCAATAAAGCTGAAGTCTCTGATAGGACGGGCGCTTATGTGAACAGTATAAGTTTAATGTTGAGTGTTGGCATCAGAAATAAAATTCAAATACCCAACTAAGTTGTACCAATCCTGCCAATATCTGGAAAGGTCAAATAATTCCTGGGAGAGGATGCCAAAGGAATACTACTACTACTACTACTACTACTACTACTACTACTAATAATAATAATAATAATAATAAGAAGAAGAAGAAGAAGAAGAAGAAGAAGAAGAAGAAGAAGAAGAAGAAGAAGAAGAAAAAGAAAAAGAAGAAGAAGAAGAAGAAGAAGAAGAAGAAGAAGAAGAAGAAGAAGAAGAAGAAGAAGAAGAATAGAATGCAATGGAATGGAATGGAATGGAATAGAATAGAATAGAATAGAATAGAATAGAATAGAATAGAATAGAATAGAATAGAATAGAATAGAATAGAATAGAATAGAATAGAATAGAATAGAATAGAATAGAATAGAATAGAATAGAATAATAGAGTTTGAAGGGACCTTGGAGGTCTTCTAGTCCAACCCCCTGCTCAGGCAGGAAACCCTATACATTGGACCAATGGTTATCCGATTTTTTTCTTTAAAACTTCCAGTGTTGGAACATTCACAACTTCTTTAGGCAAGTTGCCCCACTGGTTAATTGTCCTCACTGTCAGGAAGTTTCTGCTTAGTTCTAGGTTGCTTCTCTCCTTGACTAGTTTCCATCCGTTGCTTCTTGTCATGCCTTTGGGCGCTTTGGAGAATAGCTTGACTCCCTCTTCTTTGGGGCAGCCCCTGAGATATTGGAAGACGGCTATCATGTCCCCCCTCGTCCTTCTCTTCCTTAAACTAGACACACCCAATTCCAGCAACCGTTCCTTATATGTTTTAGCCTCCAGTCCCCTGATCCTCTTTGTTGCTCTTCTCTGCTCTCTTTCTAGAGTCTCAACATCTTTTTTACATCATGGTGACCAAAACCGGATGCAGTGAACAAATGAAGGTGGGGGTTGGGGTTATAGTGATCCCTGTTGGTGATCGAGGGCTTAAAAACCTACTAGGAAGATTAGGAGATCAACCCTGACTGCTCTTTAGAAGGCCAGATCCTGAAGCTAAAACTCAAATACTTTGGCCACCTAATGAGAAGGAAGGACTCACTGGAGAAGAGCCTAATGCTGGGAAAGATTGAGGGCAAGAGAAGAAGGGGACGACAGAGAAGGAGGTGGCTGGATGGAGTCACTGAAGCAGGAGGCGTGAGCTTAAATGGACTCCAGAAGATGGTAGAGGACAGGAAGGCCTGGAGGAACATTGTCCATAGGGTCGCGATGGGTCGGACACGACTTCGCAACTAACAACAACAACAACAACAAGGAAGGTTAACGGATTTAAAAATTAATGCAATGTTTGGGCTAACCTGTTGACTTTTTTCTCTTTCTTTCTTTCTTTTTTCTTTTGTATACTAGGATCAGATTTGGGGCCAATTTGATTATTTATTTATTTTTATTTTTATTTTAATCCCATTTATATCCCGCCCTTCTCCGAAGACTCAGGGCGGCTTACAATCTAAAGCACAAATCAATCAGATAGAGATTCCCTCACTTGGAACATTTGTTTATTTAACGTACTATTTTCATTAAATCAGGATGGGAAAGCTTATAATTATAATTTGTACCATGCCTTAAGGGGCGGAAAAAAATATCAGTTTTTTTTCTTTTTCTTTCTTTCTTTTTTTTTCCTCAGCATCCAGCCGGGGTTGGATTCTGTATGCTTAATGTTAACTTTATTTGAGTTTTGGGTTAACTTGTTTTTATTTTTATTTTATTTTATTAAATTTATATACCGCCCTTTCCCGAAGGACTCAGGGTGGTTTACAGGGTATTTAAAATCAAACAGTACGAAATACAAAAGTTAAAAAACAATTAAAAAAGATTAAATTATCCCTTAACTAAAAACCTCTTGTTTGTACACACATTTTTCCCCTTTTGCTGTTGTTGTTAGTGCTGGGTGTATGTTTTTCTGTTTTTTTGTGTTTTGCATTTTATTCTTGTTGATAAAACAAAATAAATATCAAAGGATTTTTTTTAAAAAAACTATTAGGATGATATTTTTAAACAAAATTGCAAATGAAATTTAAGAATCGGTAGCAGGAAAAAGTATTCAATTTATAAATCTGTGTGTGTGTGTGTGTGTGTGTGTGTGTGTGTGTGTGTGTCTGAAATGGTATAGGGTTTCCTGCCTGAGCAGGGGGTTGGACTAGATGACCTCCAAGGTACCTTCCAACTTTATATATATATTTCTATTTTCGATGCCTAGAGGCTAGAGTTGAACAGCTAATGTGTAATAAATAAGAAAGACTATTATCTAAACCCTGTTTTTTTTTATTTTATACCTCAAATGTGTTAACATCTCATTTTATGCCTGTTTGAAAGAGTTAACATGATTTCTCTTCTTTTTGCTAGTATCTCTGTCTTTCCAAAGACCTTCTGACTTAAAAGACATTTTTCTCCTTTGTACTAACTAGCCTTTATCAAATACATCAAGAAAGGGTGTGTGTTTTTTTCCAAAGGAATTTTTCATCCATTACTTATCTATTTCAAGGCCAGGCTAACAAAGCCTGTAATTTAAAACGTTTTTCCTTCCCGAAGCACTTACGCAGTTTGAAACTGCCATATTGTAGAAGCTCATGTTTATTTAATCTGTTTATTCATTTCTTTTACCATTTTTTCAACAGCCATATCTCTCTCTCTCTCTCTCTCTCTCTCTCTCTCTCTCTCTCTCTCTCTCTCTCTCTCTCTCTCTCTCTCTCTCTCTCTCTCTCTCTCTCTCTCTCTCTCTCTCTCTCTCTCTCTCAGATGTTAAACATTAAAGGCAATGAAACTGCCCTGCCCTTTGAAACCCAGAATAATAACTCAGAGTCTCGAAGAAAAAAATATTATACAAACATTACTAATTCAATTAGACATAGTGGAGCCTCTACAAAACCTCATGCATATGAAATAAGTCTTCTTCCAAGGTCCTCTCTTACTAAAGAGTGGTGTGTTTGCTTAACCATGGCTTATTGACCAAACCATGATAAGGGGTCCCCTGAGGATTTTGCTCCACTAGTCATAGTCGACTTTAAGGGGTGGTGCTTATGTCCATTTCAAGGCCATTGAGCAAACACTGTCCAAAAAGGTTTCCACAGTCATGATGTCATGCACAGAGCAGAGTGTGTGGTCAAACGTGGCACTATTCCCACCGACGTGGTACCTATTTATCTACTTGCATTTACGCGCTTTCGAACTGCTAGGTTAATGGGTTGGGCCAATAACCTGGACCAAAATGGCCGTAGACCAAACTGCAATGCCTGGATTCACACACTAAACCAGACCTGTGCAAACAACCTTTTGGCTTCAGGTGATGGATAAAATTCATGATGTAGGGGAAAACTATGTGCCTCTTGAGTAGGAATCCTACGTTGGCCCCGTAGCTTGTCTTCTCCCTGGAGGAGACATGTCCCTTGGTTCCTTCTATAAAACACCGGCAGTTTCTTTGGAAGTTGTGTTGTGAGAGCAATCTTGTTTTTGTTGTTGTTTTTGTTTATTTTTGATTTCAAAAATAGACCGGACAACCATTTGACCAGGATGGGTTAAGATCTCTTGCCTTGAGCAGAGGGTTGGACTAGAAGACTACTGAGGTTCCTAACAGGCTTATGATTCTATGTTCTTACGTTGCTTCTCATGACCTTGAAAAGAAACCTAGAAGAAGAAGAAGAAGAAGAAGAAGAAGAAGAAGAAGAAGAAGAAGAAGAAGAAGAAGAAGAAGAAGAAGAGGAGGAGGAGGAGGAGGAGGAGGAGGAGGAGGAGGAGGAGGAGGAGAGTGGCACTGTCCAGGGTCCTGATCTACTCTAAATCTTAGTTGGCAGCTTGATTTCAGTTGACCTGATTGGCTGCTTGGGCAAAATCTTGACCAAAGAGCACAATTCAAAGATCTCATCCTATCAGTCTTCATGGGCAGGGGGCACAGTCTGAAAGCCCCTCTCGTTATATATGAACAACATGTTTATATAGGTTTCTAAGGAAAAGACAAAATAGGGGAGACATGATAGCAGTCTTCCAGGATTTGAGGGACTGCCACAAAGAAGAGGGGGTCAAATTATTCTCCAAAGGGTAGGACAGGAAACAACGGTTGGAAACTGACCAAAGAGAGAAGCAACCTGGAATTAAGGAGAAACTTCCTGACAGTGAGGACAATTAACCAGTGGAAGAGCCTGCCACCGGAAATCGTGGGCGCTCCATCACTGGAGGTTTTTAAGAAGAGACTAGACAATCACTTGTCTGAAATGGGATAGATTCTCCTGCTTGAGCAGAGGGCTGGACCAGAAGACCTCCAGGGTCCCTTCCAGCTCCTATTCTATTCTATTCTATTCTATTCTATTCTATTCTATTCTATTCTATTCTATTCTATTCTATTCTATTCTATTCTATTCTATTCTATTCTATTCTATTCTATTCTATTCTATTCTATTCTATTCTATTCTATTCTATTCTGTATTTTATTATTCTATTCTATTCTATTCCATATTTACTCCTATTCTATTCTATTCTATTCTATTCTATTCTATTCTATTCTATTCTATTCTATTCTATTCTATTCTATTCTATTCTATTCTATTCTATTCTATTCTATTCTATTCTATTCTATTCCATAATTCTATTCTATTCTATTCCATTCCATTCTATTTATCCATGAACATCAAATTTCATGAAATCCATCAAACTTTCCAGAAGGAACCTGCCATAAACTAGATTAATGCACAGAACTATCAGCCTCCTTCACTAGCAAAGCATACACCAGAAAAACGTGAGGCATACCATATGTCCAGCTTCCTCACAATGTCCACAATTAATGTCCTAATTTGGTTTCTACAAGGCTCCTTTGTGCTCTTCGACAGCTTGGCTTCGCCGGTGCAGTTGTGGCAGAGGGAACACAATGCAGCCTATTTTGGACATATATAAATATAGAGCGCCATTGTTTTTAAAAAACCTCCTAATCAAAGATGATACTTCTAAGCTTTAATTTGTCCCATTTGCTTTAATGAAATACCCCAGCTCATGTCTGTGCTTTATTTAACTGACAATAATGTGTGATTTAAGTGGGTTATGGGTTCACATAAACATTCATATGAAAATTAAACTGCATCTGAATAGAGCGGAAAGATCTAATCACAAGTTCATGGCTAGAACCGAACAGTCTTGTTGAAAAGATCAGAGCAATAAAAGATTGCAATAAAGACAGCAGTTTCATATTTTGTGGAAGTTTTAAGACTGTATGTTCTGTGACAGTCGCTCTGATCCCTGACAATGGCAACCAAAAGTAATAAACCATATTCTCTCGGTGCCTAGAATCTAAGGATCACAGGCTCAAAATCTTCCTGTGAAATCCAGGTTATTTCTACTGGGCTTTTCTTTAAAAGTTTACAAGGATTAGGAATAGTTCCAGGATTAAGTCCCCTCTCTGAGATAGGCAGGGCCTTTTTATCAGAGATAAGTGAATCTGTCAATTTAATATCTTTCTCGGTTTCTCATTTTATGAACTGTGACTGGGATTATTTCTGAATTAATTTACCTTCTCGGCTGAGAACTGTCGGCGTAGGTAGGCATCCCTTTTCAAAGCACGGCTTTTATTCTCACGCTTTCTGGTGTCTGTGTATGTGCTTTTTTTTTGCAAATGTTTCCCTTCTTTATCACGATTGCATTTTGGGTGCACGTTACGCTTAGTTTTGCCCACGTTCTAACACAGGCGTTTTGTTCATGTGAACACGGCTTGCACTCGGCGCCGTTGTTTTGTTTTTAAGCGCAAATGTCACCGAGCGTGGAAATCTGTGGCGTTTGGCCTCGTACTGAATTCTGCTTTTGCTTGGCTTGGCGGTTCTGCACCGTCCTTTGGGTGCTTTGGCAAAATGATCGTTGCTTACTGGGTTTTTGAAATGTTCCCATTGCTGAGGGTGCTCTTTGTGGAGCTTTTATATGGGACCGCGTTATTTAACGGGGCAGGACAAGGAGTAATGGGTTGAGCTGGTTAAAGAGAGATTGAATGTGGAAGTCAGGATGGAGAATGAGTAATCGTTGCCTTCTGAAGTCGTGGATGCTCCGTCACCAAATGTTTTCAAAAATAGATTGGACAACATTCGAATTGGATGGCATAAGGCTCCTTCTTGAGCAGAGGGTTGGACTAGAAGACCTCTGAGGTCCCTTCCAGGCCTATGATACTATGGTATAAGGGCCTAACATGATGGATGTTGGAGAGACATTGGGATAGCTTAGTGAGGTGATCATCACTTTCTAGTGATCCTTGATTGGTTGACTATGCAGATTCTCAGTCTTCCAGGTCATGGTTGTCCCAAAGATGCTTTTTCAGGAGGCAACTGGACTTCCTTGTTTTTCTTTGAAGAGCTTTCGCTTCTCATCCCAGAAGCTTCTTCAGCTCTGAAGTGAAATGTCTTCAAAGAAAAACAAGGAAGTCCAGTTGCCTCCTGAAAAAAAAAGCACCTTTGGGACATCCGTGACCTGGATGACGGAGAATCTCCATAGACATTTAGCTGTGCACTTGACTGGTTGACTTTGGCAAGATTTTCAAGGTCATTACACCGGAACGTTGTTTTTTTTACAGAGGAGAAGTTACAAGATCGCCATACTTTCTGTCTCCCTCTGCTCTAGGTTTATGCAAGGGACCGTTGGCCGACATCTGGAGAGAGTAGTTTCTCAAAAGCCTTGGTTGGATTCTTGAATTTGGTCACAGATGCTTAAGGAGATCTTTCTGATAAAGTCCAACCAGCTAAGCGCCCAGCAGACTCTCCTCATCTGTATTTGTAATCACGGAAGGAAGATCATGTAGTCTAAAAAGAAAAAAAAGAAGAAAAGCTTGTCTGTTTCCTTTGATAGGCCTGGAATGTTTAAAGTCAAAGTGAAGGAGATAAATAGATTATTGATCGGGGAGGCATGTAATTCCTTAGCGAATTGGATTTAGCTGCTGCAGCATGATCGGGCTTCTGCCGTAAATCTCTTGAGGGATCAATAACCCTTGCCTTGCGACGAAGCCAGCTTTTGCTGCTAGGGCCAGCATTAAGATGAGGCATCCAGGCCAAACTTGAGAATGATGGGTACCGGAAGAAAATGACAAACAGCTCTTTGTCCCAGTATTTTTGTGTGTTTTTTTTCTCAGTCCACAATTATTCCAGGTACCTCCGTGGGTTTAACTATTTTCTCCTTCAGTCGACCTGAGTTATGATCCGAGAGGAAGCTTTGAAGAGAGCTGGGATCCAAAGAATTGGAGACTCCACGCGGTCCTTAGGTGGCTGAACAGGTCTTTTGTAAATTCTGCGAAGCAGAAAAACAACAACCCCTGCAGCTTCCCGATACAAAAAAAAGACGTCGAGACTCTAGAAAGAGTGCAGAGAAGAGCAACAAAGATGATCAGTGGCCTGGAGGCTAAAACTTATGAAGAACGGTTGCAGGAACTGGGTATGTCTAGTTTAATAAAAAGAAGGACCGGGGTGACATGATAGCAGCCTTCCAATATTTGAGGGGCTGCCCCAAAGAAGAGGGAGTCAATCTATTCTCCAAAGCCCCAGAAGGTAGGACAAGAAGCAACGGATGGAAACTACTCAAGGAGAGAAGCAACCTAGAATTAAGGAGAAACTTCCAAATTAATAATTTGCCTCCAGAAGTTGTGGGTGCTCCATGACTGGAGTTTTTCAAGAAGAGATTCGACAGCCATTTGCCTGAAAAGGGATAGGGTCTCTTGCTTGGGCAGGGATTTGGACTAGAGGACCTCCAAGGTCCCATCCAACTCTGCTCTTCTGTTCTTCTGAGGACTAGAAACAAAACCTCGAAGAGAACCTTGAAAACTCTTCACAGTCACCGTGAGAATAAGGCAGCTGCAGAAGGCCTTTTAGCCCGGCGGAAAGCTTCTGAGCAGTTTTGAGGCTGACTCCAGCGTCGCCTTTGTTGTAAATCTTTGGCTTGGCTCAGTTGCCAGAAGAGGAACCGTCTTCTGTATTTCCAGGAACTCTGGAGGTCAAGAACAAGAGGAGGTTCGCCATCTCTTCCATCTGAGCCCTGCAAATTGAAGAATCCCAAACGATGCCAAACGTCAGCAGGGATTAGGAAGGAGGCCCCCCCTCTGTTTTCTTCAGAAAGGCCTGTCGGATTAATAGCAGGGGCCGGGGGGGCTTGGGGGGGTCTGTATCTGGCTCACCCTGTTTATAAAAGCCAGCCGGGAGCTAACGATTGGTAAACGGCATGGCCTGGGTGTCAGAACCCACTCCAATTCACATCTTAGGAAAGAAAAACTCTTGGGAGACAAGATGGTCCAAGCAGGAACTTTTACTAAAACGTAGATGACAGTGGATATAATAGACGGGAACCTGAAGCCGTTTCACAGATCGATATTTTTTAAAGCCTCCCCTAGTAATAACCCCACCCCTCGGTCCATTTGGTCAGTCCCGGATCGGTCAAGTCTCAGGTCTCAAACCCCTTGACAGGGTTTGTGCAGAATATCTCCTGAGCCAACAAGGAGAATGCACAGAAGAAGTGGTGCTGAGAGTAGTCAGATTTTGCACAGCAACCACACTGATACACTGACGTGTGTAAAAAAGGAAAAAAAAACTTTACTTTTAGGAGTAGCACAAGTCAAGAATAAACAGTCCAGGTCATACACGGGTACAGAGAAGATATCAACAGTTCAAGAGTTATCCAATACAAAGTCGTCTTACCAGTCCAAAAGTAAAAAAAAACAAAAACACAGTTCTTCGGGTTTAGCAAACAGTAGCAAAACCACAATCAACAATAATCAGCAAGCACTGTAACAGAGTAACTAACACACACAGAGAGAGAAGCTACGTCTCTAGCTCCCTCTTATGGCCATAGAAAGAACACAGCATTGGCCAATCATTACACATTTAAAGGGATACAATACATTACAATCATGGCCAACCCAACCAGTTAGGCTGTAATCATATGACTTAACACCCCTCGTGGGGGAAAAAAGGAAGAACCACCAGTACATTTGCAACCTTTATGACTTCCTCCCCTTCACATTCCATCTGGAGATACAAGCCAGAATTCACCACCACCTTTCTTGTTTGTTTGTAAATCAGAGAGGGAGAGGATTTTTTTTCATCGGCAAGAGCCAGAATTCTCCCCACCCCCTTTTCTTTGTTGTTCGTAGTTCAGAGGGAGAGGGTTTCTTCCGTCGGTCTTTTTTTTTTTGTGATGGCCACAAGGCAGGCTGAATAAACAAACATCACATCTAAGGGAAAGAGAGGGGGCAATCAACACCCTTGTCTTCTCTTTCCCCCTTGGGAATGGCAGAATCCAGTAAAGGTGTGTGTGTGTGTCTGTGTGTGAGATTTGGCTTTGCACAGAGAGGGAGTTAGAAATGAAACAGAAATGGATTCTGACCCTGGGTCAGGAGCGAAGCACCGCATGAAGTTTATCCAATCGTTCGGCGGGAGTTTTCGGCTTCTGGCTGTTTCTGCTTCTCCTCAGGTCATAACTTTTCCAAGCTGAGCAGAGTCGCCATTTGCTGGCAGGGGAATGAATTTGCTCCCTGCTGATTCGGTTGCAGGAGTGAAGGTAGAAAGGTGAACTCACTGAGGCACACTGGGAGGGCCAACTGATTTGCAACAGGAGCTTCCCCCAGGACAGGGAAATGGATGGCTTATTAAATAAATAACTCAAAAGGTATGTCCAGTCTCTGGAGAAAATCGTGGAATAGAATCTTTCTTCTTCTTCTTCTTCTTCTTCTTCTTCTTCTTCTTCTTCTTCTTCTTCTTCTTCTTCTTCTTCTTCTTCTTCTTCTTCTTCTTCTTCTCCTTCTCCTTCTCCTTCTCCTTCTTCTTCTTCTTCTTCTTCTTCTCCTCCTCCTCCTCCTCCTCCTCCTCCAAGATGGTGTTCCTTCTGAATAGACTTAAATAAACTGCTTAGGCTGGCACTGAGCTTCACAATTTCACCAGTTTATGCCTGCAATAAACAAATACATATTGAAGTTTCTGAATCCTAAAACCTGCACCTTTTAGGACCAAAACCTGGATTTGTAAAAATGTGAGGCATGGAATTGAGAAGAAGCTCTAGTGGGCATGAAAACAGGTGATTTTCAGTGCAATCTTGCATTTTGAGGATAATATTCTGAGGATAATAGGGTATCTCAGACCTCCCTCCCTTCCTCCCTAGCTGCAAATATATGCCTAAATTCAAAAGCCAACTTGCACAATTTAGTACAGTTTCTCTCCCTGCTCTCCCCTTTCTTATGTTTCCCCCCCATTGAAGGCAATGAATTATCTTAACATTTTCTGGGGCATTGAAGCAGGAAGAATGGAAGATCAATAGCCAGAGGATTAAATGCAAGACAAGCACTATTTCTAATGAGAGAACCACCCAGATTCTTTATTTAAATTATATATAGAGAGAGAATATGTAATCTGACCGGCTTCATGTTCCAAAAGCTCAAGAAAGCATCCCTTAAGGTTTCAAGTAAAAATTGTAGGGAAACTTCTACTTTAATTTGTTTCTCAAGTAGCTTAGTTCTCTTTTTATTTCATCCAATCAGCATACAGATGATAAATAGGGAGAGAGAGAGAGAGAGAGAGAGAGAGAGAGAGAGAGAGAGAGAGAGAGAGAGAGAGAGAGAGAGATTGGATGGATGGATGGATAGTTGAAAGATAGATAGATAGATAGATAGATAGATAGATAGATAGATAGATAGATAGATAGATAGATAGATAGATAGATAGATACAGAGAGATTGGATGGATGGATGGATGGATGGATGGATGGATGGATGGAGAGACAGAGATAGAGATAATGAGATTGGATGGATGGATAGAATAGAATGGAATGGAAGAGAATAGAATGCAGAATGGAATGAAAGAGAAGAGAAGATAGAAAATAGAATGGAATAGAATAGAATAGAATAGAATAGAATAGAATAGAATAGAATAGAATAGAATAGAATAGAATAGAATAGAATAGAATAGAATAGAATAGAATAGAATAGAATAGAATAGAATAGAATTGGAAGGGACCTTGGAGGTCTTCTAGTCCAGCCCTCTGCTCAAGCAGGAGAACCTATACCATCTCAGACAGGTGATTGTCCAGTCTCTTCTTAAAAACTTCCAGTGAGGGAGCGCCCAAGATTTCTGGAGGCAACTTCTGTTCCACTGGTTGATTGTCCTCACTGTCAGGAAGTTTCTCCTCAATTCCAGGTTGCTTCTCTCTTTGATCAGTTTTCATCCATGGTTTCTTGTACTGCCCTCTGGTGCTTTGGAGAATAATTTGACACCCCCCTTCTTTGTGGCGGCCCCTCAGATACTGGAACACTGCTACCATGTCACCCCTATTTCTTCTTTTCTTTAGATTAGCCAAACCCAAGTCCTGATAATGATAACAATAATATTGCAGAAAGCTCTGCCGAATGTTATCTCCAAAGCTAAGTAAGTAGAACGCTTGCCTTCCTTTAAGTGGTCTTTCCTTCAAATCAAGCATGTTTCTCATCCCAGGTTATTAACCCAATTTGTGTAGAGTAAGAAGACTTGGCTTCATGTCAAAATAACACTCTCCTTATGGCCTCACCGACATATTTCAGAGTTAGGCAAAATAAAGAACGAAGAGACAAGCACAATTCCTATGGCATTAACAGATCTAAAAGAACAGAATCCCATGCTAAGCTATGCAATGCCACATCACAAAGTTGTGCGAGAGATAATGATGTTCAAACCTGGCTAAATGAGCTCTCATTATTTTGCCTGGGACTCAGAGCTGTGAAATACCCAAATTATACAAACTAGACATTGTTAGACATCAGCAGATCTAAGGCAGAATGTGCAATGTCTCCTGGATTATTCAGAAAGGAGAGAGGAAAAAGATACAATACAGCTAGAGAAACAACCCTGAATCGAAAAAAGAAAAAAGTCAAGCAATGGATATTTCCAACAATATTACGCCTCCATCAATTCATGGGAGGCATTTTGCATTTTGGAAAAATCACCCCTCATTAATATAGTCAAGAGTGCACAACCTTGGAGGTGAAAATATAAACAGACTCCCTTCCTTGCTGATCGAGCAACCTTGGTTGCAATTGTGAGGCAATTTTGATACACCTGTGGGTTCCTTGAAAGCATGTGGGTCAACATAAAAGGAAAAAAAAGAATGACATTGCCATAGGTGTATACTATACAGACCACCCAACCAAGCAGAAGAAATAGATGGACTTTTTGCTAACCAGTTAACTAATATATGTAGAAAACACACCACAGTAATAATGGGGAACTTTCACTACCCTGACATCAACTGGGAGACAAACTCTGCACAAAACAGGAGATGGAACGGGATCCTGACAAGCTTAGATGACAACTTTGTCATCCAAAAGGTAGAGGAGGGAACCATAGGGTCATCTATCCTGGACTTAATTCTTACTAGCAGAGAAGAAATGATAGAGGGGATTGAAGTTGCAGGAATTTGGGGGACCCTGTCCTATTGGAATTCAATATAACGCAGACACAAGCCATGGAACAAAATCAAACTAGTATCTTAGACTTCAAAGAACTTAGAGAGAGCCTGGGAAGGATTCCATGGATGAAAATCTTAAAGGGGAAAACAACTCGAGAAGTTTGGTATTTGTGAGTGGGCATCCTTGTCTTCTGCTTGAGGAACAATGAGTGGTCTTGTCCGACATTGACTATGCCATTTGAACCGAAATGAACGGTGAGAACAATTAACCAATGGAACAGCTTGCTTCCAGAAGTTGTGGGTGCTCCAACAGTGGAAGTTTTTAAGAAGAGACTAAACAGCCATGAAATGGTGCAGGGTCTCCTGCTTGAGCAGGGGGTTGGACTAGAAGACCTCCAATGTCCCTTCCAACTCTTGTTATTCTATTCAAAACACCCCATGAGCATCAGGCATTGGAAGGGATCAGAGATTTCCACCATGGCAATCAGGGAAGCATGGAGAGAGTTTAACAATTTATTAGTGTCTTTTTTTTGTCATGAAAAAGAAGAGGAGCATATGTAGCCATCCTCCAATGTGGGATAGAAGTGACACCCACTTACTAGCAGGCAAGCATTAAATGGCTGACATTTCTCAGTGCTCCATTATCTGGCACCGATTGGCTGGCTGTTCTCTGTCATTTACAAGCTTGCAAACTGAGGAAGGAGCGCAAACGGCTAGGAAGATCGTCCAAACAGCCTGAATCAATCTTGAATGTATTTTTAAGCTGGATTTAGAAAGGTTTAGAAAATGGAAACGCTGAAAGAGTCCTAAGCGGATGCAGAATAAAGTCGAAACCTCTTTGTGCCTGGCTTCAGACTCTATATTTGAAGGGCTGATGAGTTAATGCTCACTACGTTGTATTTGCAAAGGATGATCAAGCCTAAATTTCATTTAATAGGAGGAAAATATAAGTAGCAGTATGATTTACTGCAGCAAGATGGCTTTGCCTTCAAAAGCGCTACGGTTTTAATTTCCTTCGCACAGGCACACTTAGCCAGAATATGAAACAAACTCATTTTCTGATGTCAAGGATGAAACTTTGGCAGCTATGTACCTCTGCGTTTCAGCTTGCCTTTAGTTTAAGGGGGTGGGTGGGTGGAGGTGTTACTTTCAAGTGGGTAAGAAGGAGAAGCGAAACTTCTTCGGTTCAGCTGAAGACCGTGGGAGCCTGAAGCCTTGTTAAGGACACCAGAACAGGTGTGGATTTGAAGCAGACAGTTCCCATAACAAAGGGAACTTGTTACTTAAGACATTGGGGGTTTGGCTGGGAAAATTATTGTTTCAGTCTATGAATTGGTGTTGGAACCTCAGAGTTAATTTTACTTCGACATAACCATGCAGTGTATTCAATAAACATTAAGCTTTTTGGAAACAGAATGATCCTGGAGCTTTTCAAGCTAGATATTGACATCGAGTTTGTACTGCACATTGAAACAAACCCATGGTTTGCGTGACTTCATGAGTCACATAGCCAAATACCCCAAATGAACCAAGGTTAAATCTGTCCAACCTGAATTAGTTGTGCGAATGCATTTGCTGAGTCTCCTCTTATCAGATTTAAAGGCTGCGCAAAGAAATAGTTGAGGTTTAAAAAAACAAACCAATGAGATTTCAAGTGATACTTACCTCTTCCCTAACTTGGAGGAGAGAAAAAATAACACCTTTCAGATCCTGAAAAAATGACACGGTTTGTGTTTTGAACAGATTATGGGGAGGTTTGTTTTAGATCACATCTGAAGGTGTAGAACAGGGGTCTTCAAACTTGGCCCTTTTATGACTTGTGGACTTCAACTCCCAGAATTCCTCAGCCAGCCAGCCAGCCACTAGAAAGCGAGGACAAACTCTTCCAAAAAAGGAAAGAAAAGAATAATCAATAGCATTTGAAGAACCTCAGGAACAAGCTCTCCGAAGGAGAAGCCAGAGAGCTTTTTAAATCTGTCTCATCCTTGTTAATAGCGGTTGCCAAATGCATGCCAGCCTAAGCTGAAATCTCAAGAGGGGAGAGATAATCGCTGGAGGAAAGATGTGAAGCTTCTGCCATAATCAGCCAGCAAACAAGGCAACAGATTTACGCAGTTTTCCAGACTTTCTGTCTAAATGAAACGGTTTGGAAGCCAAAAGCAGGGGTCTTCTTCTAACCGGGCTTTCTGTTCTTGTGTTTCTCCTCCTCCTCCTCCTCCTCCTCCTCCTCCTCCTCCTCCTCCTCCTCCTCCTCCTCCTCCTCCTCTTCCTCCTCCTCCTCCTCCTCCCAAACCCCACTCCTTTCTAGCACTGATGATGTTACCTCATTGGGCAATGAAACATCTGCAATAAAACTACCAAGCTTCTTTCTTCTCTTTCTCCTCCTCCTCCTCCTCCTCCTCCTCCTCCTCCTCCTCCTTCTTTTTGCAGGACACTCTTCAGGGTTTGGGGAATATGGTCAGCTTGGGCTGGCAATAACTGGGTTGGGGCTACTGTTGAAGTTGAAGGACGACACCATCTGGGTCTGAAGGTCAAAGTTATGGTAGGAACCCAAATGTTCTTTTGAGTGTATGGCCAAAGGGAATCATTTTGGGGAGTGTCTTCCACAGCTGTAGATGTAAGGGATGTTAAAAATATGTATGTTAAAAATCAAAGCCCAGGAACAGCTCCTCCTCCTCCTCCTCCTCCTCCTCTTCTTCTTCTTCTTCTACTTCTTCTTCTTCTTCTTCTTCTTCTTCTTCTTCTTCTTCTTCTTCTTCTTCTTCTTCTTCTTCTTCTTCTTCTTCTCTTCCTCCTCCTCTTTCTTCTCTTCCTCCTTCCTCCTTCTTCTTTATTGGGGTACACAGAAGGAGCCTCCTCGAAGATTGTGGGTCAATATTTCAAACCACAATCGGGCGTACCCTGGGCAACAGCAACCTTGTTTGCCGGCTAATCCTCCTCACCCTGGATCAAACCTGGGAAAATCAAGGAATGAATTCAGCAAAAAGGTCTCTGCGAAGACCAGTTGTAACAATGATCTCAATTTTCAAAGCCCTACATGGCATGGGTCCGGAGTACCTTAGGAATCACCTGCTGCCAGCGTCAACGTCCCTCCGTCCAGTGCGCTCCCACAGAGAGGGCCTCCTAAGGGTTCCGCCGTTCGGAGAATGCCGTCTGGTGGCTCCCAGAGGGAGGGCGTTCTCTGTGGGCGCGCCTGACCTATGGAACCGTTTACCGGTTGAGCTCCAGATGGCTCCCGACCTTCGCTCCTTCCGATGCGACCTAAAAACCTATCTGTTTAAGCAATCCGGTCTGGTCTGATGGGTTCTGTTGTAATTATTGTCTGAAGGTAACTTATCTTCTGCATATGGGCAAAATTAGGGTTTAATTTGTTTTCAATATCTGTATTTGTGTATTCTGATATTTATATCACTGTTCACCGCCCTGAGACCTTAGGGAGAAGGGCGGTATACAAATCAAATAAATAAATAAATAAATAAATAAATAAATAAATAAATAAATAAATAAATAAATAAATAAATTAGTATCGAGGGATTCTCTTGCAATAAGAGTTAGCCAGTGCAACAGTATTACAAAAACCATGTTCCAAGTACTACAGAGTTCATCCTATGTGACCCTCAATGTCCTCCTCCTCCTCCTCCTCCTCCTTTTCCCATTCTTTGCAAACCCACCACTTCATACAATATCCTATAGTAGATCCTCACTGTAGGAAATGTTCAATGAGAATGTGTTGCGCCTTTCCTAGCTTTGGCTCAACAAAAACAGAATAAAAGGTGAATTGAAGTCTGTTAGGCACCTAAGCAATAATTTTGCCAATCAAGATGAAATTTTGCAAAACCTGGTGTCTGCCTTCCAAAACCAATGTCAGGTTAGGGGCAGGATGTATGTTAACTGTATGTTGAGTGCAAAATTTTCCTCTGGAACATTTCCGTCCCCCCACCCCCCACCCCTTTAATAAATAAACAAACACACTAGATTTTGTAACCAAAAGCAGCAGTGAAGGACCTCTTTTGAGTAACTGACATTCAAGAGCCATTAGCATCTTCCTTCTGCTCAAGAGTCGCTAGAAAGGAAATGACAGTGACATTCTAAAAGAGTCCATTGTGTCATTTTGTTTTACAAAAAAAAAAGTTAAAACATGAATTTTAAATTGAGTAATAAACAGTCAGGAAAGACAGATGGAAATGCAGGCTCAGCTAACCACAAGAAAACTTATAATTTATTTATTTATTTATTTATTAATTTAATTTATATACCGCCCTTCTCTCAAGAGACTCAGGGCGGTGAGTCTCAAGAGACTCAGGGCGGTGAACAGGCTATTGCCTTCCTCTTTCAAACAGTCTCAGCCAATTTTCTTATTGGTCATCCCAACAATGCCCCATCACCCATCTAGGGCCAAACCCCACATTCTGGGATTTATTTATTTAAATTTATTGATATTGCCCATGAATAGAATAGAATAGAATAGAATAGAATAGAATAGAATAGAATAGAATAGAATAGAATAGAATAGAATAGAATAGAATAGAATAGAATAGAATAGAATAGAATAGAATAGAATAGAATAGAATAGAATAGAATAGAAAATGGAATAGAATAGAATAGAATTAACGAATAGAATAGAATAGAATAGAATAGAATAGAATAGAATAGAATAGAATAGAATAGAATAGAATAGAAATTGGGATGGAATGGAATGGAATGGAATGGAATGGAATAGAATAGAATAGAATAGAATAGAATAGAATAGAATAGAATAGAATAGAATAGAATAGAATATGGAATAGAATAGAATAGAATAGAATTAACGAATAGAATAGAATAGAATAGAATAGAATAGAATAGAATAGAATAGAATAGAATAGAATAGAATAACATGCTTCTATGCATGCTATGATTCTGTGATTGTACAATTCTATGATTCTATGATTCTATTTCTATGACTCTATGATTCTACGATTCTAAATTCTATGATTCCATGATTCCGTGATTCTGTGACTTCCAGAAAAACCTCAGATCGGGAGGGTCTCCCAAGACCCTTGGAGGAAGCCCATGAAAAACCCCTTCCCTAAATTTTCCCTGAAAACTACGGACGTTAGAGGACCTTCCCAGAAGTCAAATCAACTCCCATTTTTCCTTCTTACTTTTAAACAACCGGGAGGACTGCTAGGCCATCAGCATCAGCGCAGCTATCAACCAAGCCACCGAGTCCCCTCCTCACCCTTGCAATTTTCTTCATTTTGGCTTCATCAAATCTTTGTTCACTTGTTTCCACTTCGGAACAAATTACATTTCACCTCCTTGCTTGTTTTCTTGGGTGCCTGCTTTCATCTCCCATCGTAATCTTCAATAATGACTTATTTATTTGCTTTCCCCCCACTTTTTTTTCCTCTCCCTCCGGCTTCTCTTTCCGAAAGCGAGAGCTGACCTCTTCTTTTGTGTTCTCCGGTTGCTTCAAAACATGTTGCTTTACGAATTTAATTGACTCCTTCGCTCCTTTCTAGAATCCGGCTATTTCTATTTATTCAGATGTTGTGGTCATCCACCTAGCTCTTTCGTTTGTTTGGCTCACCTAATTTCAGCCCGAGCAAGAAATTAAAAGATACACGCTTCTGCTGGGCTTGTTTCCTAATTACTATTGAGTCTCTGAATGGAGTTTAATTTTCAAAGGCAAGTAGTACATAGATCTGATCTTAAGATAAAGCTGGGAAGAGATTGGCAGTCGGAGCCACAAATGTTAACTACCAGTAATGACTTTTTTTTTTAAAAGAAAAGTTTAATTCTATTGTAGCTTGAGATACAGATGCTCCCAAGATTTTTTTATTGGGCCCAGATTTCTTTCTCAGCCAAATTGGAGCACTTAATTTGTGGAGGATTAGATTTCTCAAAAGACTCCAAAGACTTTGGAGGGTTTCATTTTTTATTCATGCCGAACAGAGAAAAATCTCTTGCGTGTTTTTCCCCCCTCTCAACCAGGCCTCGTTCAGCTGGATGAAAGAGACACTTAATTCTGATGAAATTCTTATGGCTTCGTATTTAGGCCTATTAGAAATAAATGGTACATATTGACAGAGTATTTATTGTTTTCCATTGGCGA
>NC_138218.1:6805512-6860512 GCF_964194415.1 Vipera berus | reverse complement strand
TTCTGCAGAAATGATTAATTTAGGCTTGCTTGTCCCTCTCTCTCCCTCCCTCCCTCCCTCTCTCTCTCTCCTTCCTTTTCTCTCTCCCTCTCTCTTCTTCATTCTCTTTCTCTCTCCCTCCCTCCCCCCCTCCCTCCCTCTCTCTCTCTTTTCTTCTCTCCTTCGTTCTATCTTTCCCTCTCTCCACTATTCTCTTTCTTCCTCTCCCTCTCTCCCACCCAATGATGATGATGATGATGATGGAAGGGACCTTGGAGGTCTTCTAGTCCAACCCCTGATCAGACAGGAAACCCAATACCAGGCAGGGGGTTGGACTAGAAGACCTTCAAGGCCCCTTCCAACTCCATTATTGTTATGGTTATTTCAGACAAATGGTTGTCCAGTCTCTTCTTAAAAACGTCCAGTGTTGGAGCATTCACGCCTTCTGGAGGCAGGCTGTTCCTTCTGGAGCTTTGGAGAATAGCTTGACCCCCACTTCTTTGTGGCAGCCCCTCAGATATTGGA
This sequence comes from Vipera berus, assembly GCF_964194415.1. Lineage (NCBI taxonomy): Eukaryota > Metazoa > Chordata > Lepidosauria > Squamata > Viperidae > Vipera > Vipera berus. The sequence continues at coordinate 6,860,008 of NC_138218.1, read as the reverse complement.
AGACTGCTATCCTGTCCCCCCTCGTCCTTCTCTTCGTTAAACTAGCCATACCCAATTCCTGCAACCGTCCTTCATATGTTTTAGCCTCCAGTCCCCTGATCCTCTTTGTTGCTCTTCTCTGTGCTCTTTCCAGAGTCTCAACCTCTTTTTTTACACCGTGGTTATATCCTTCTCTCTCTCCTCTCTCTCCCTCCTTGCCTCTCCTCTGTTTTTCTTGTTGGAATCACAACTGCAAGTCGGATGGTTGAATCAAGAGCAGCCAGTGGCTTCCGGGAGTCACTGCAAACTTTCCTATATGCCTTTCAAGAAAACCTGGCTGCCTCCCACACTCAGCCACCCATCCCTCTGAAATTATTAAAGTTCCCCTTTCCTTTGCCATTTCAAGATTGTAATAATCTACATTCTGCAGGGTTCCGCGGCGAGTGCCTTGCCTGGGATTTAATTTCATATATGAACAGCAAATCCAGTTGCTAAGCTTTAAACCTGCAGTAATGCACTACTCTCTGCAGTTGGGTTACCTGAACCAGGAAACGCAGAAATGCAGTGATTAAGTGAAACCTACACAGAGATTGGTACATAATTCATAGTTTGACTCCTTGGCGTTTGCATAATAGATAGTTTAAATACTGCAGGGGAAAAAAAACGGGCGTGAGAGCACAGCGAATTGCAATCCTGAATGGAAAGGTTAATTATACCTCCAAGGATATTTTTTTAAGATATATTAATAATAATAAAAAAGAGGAACAAAGACAGCCTAGGAAATAGTTTGAAGTGGATAATTTAGACTTAACTGAGATTAAAAAAATTGTGCGAATTGGAGGGAGTGGCACTTAATGGGGAGTTATCGTATTAAGCGAAGTAATTAGGTTAATTTAATTATTCTACGGTGGTGACAAATTAGAGATAAACAACAGACTCCTGGAGTTGCTGATGGTGACGATTTTGAAATGGGCGATTTTCAATGTATATTGTAGGGTCCCCACTGCTCTCTGAGCTTGGTGGTTTTATTGCAGACATTTCATTACCCAACTAGATAGCATCATCAGTGCTAGAAGGGAATGGAGTTTGCAGGAAGAATGAGGAGGAGGACGAGGAGGAGGTTTGTGGGGTCCTTGATACTCTTGGTTCTTTTCTTGCAGACGTTTCATGACCCAACTCGATAACTTCATCAGTTCAATGATAATCATCCTTGATCATTACCCAGCCACTCCTTCCTAGCATTGATGCCGTTATCTAGTTGGGTCATGAAACATCTGCAAGAAAACAAGCAAGCTCAGAGAGCACCATAGTAAAGGTAAAGGTTCCCCCGCACATGCATGCTAGTCGTTTCCGACTCTAGGGGCCGGTGCTCATCTCCGTTTCAAAGCCGAAGAGCCAGCGCTTGTCCGAGGACGTCTCTGTGGTCATGTGGCCGGCATGACTAGACGCCAAAAGCGCACAGAACACTGTTCCCTTCCCACCGTAGTGGTCCCTATTTTTCTACTTGCCTTTTTTTACGTGCTTTCGAACTGCTAGGTTGGCAGAAGCTGGGACGAGTAAGAGGCGCTCACTCTGTTTCGCAGCACTCGGGATTCGACCCGCCAAACTGCCGACCATCTGATCGACAAGCTCAGCGTCCTAACCCACTGAGCCACCGCGTCCCTCAGAGAGCACCAAGGACCCCTCATATTGGTCAGTAATTTGGGTTCTCTGAGAATAAAATACGGGATAAATCATCCAGGCAGATTTAACCGAACAGAATGGTAGACCCTAACTCTTAAAAGACCTGAGTCGAGGTGAAAGAAATGGTAAAATAAAAGTTTTCCCTCGCTGCTGGAGGCCCATCGAAATCGCTGCCAAGCCAAGCTCTCTTGGCTAAGGATCCCGTTCCTCCCTATCAGATAGTCTGAAGCCGGCAGAGCAGACTGTCCCATTGTAGAGCAACGGCAAAAGCATGAGCTAATGCAAAGAGAAACCAGCACGCTTTGTGCCCCGCAGCCAAAACTGGCTTGGAAGATTAAAATCAGCAATTTGACATTGACATTGCCTTGCACCGGCAGCTAGGAAGCAACCCACCTCAAGTGTATCATCAGAGGAGTTCTGCATGATATCTCAGGTTTTATGCAGTTTGGGGTGGAGGAAGAAAGGAGTGAGATTCCCCATGGATGACAGTATCTATTGACATGCTCCTCTAAGAATACACAGACTGGGAATCACTTGTTTGCTTGCTTGTCTGCCTGAGTTTGCATTCCGGGCATCTGTTCTTCTTGATGGAGACAAGGAAGTAACTGTGGGTTGACGTGGACTCCCTCCCGTATCAGATAACCATCCTGAGCATAAGACAGTTTTCACATTCCTGCGGTCCCTGGGAGAATTCACGCACCTGTGGTTCAGCACACCTATGCACCTGTGCCCTAGTAAGACCACGCTTGGAAGACTGCATCGTGTTTCGGTCAGCACATTATAAAAAGATGTCGAGATTCTGGAAAGAGTGCAGCGAAGAGCAACAAAGATGATCAGGAGACCGGAGGCTAAAACATATGAAGAACTGTTGCTGGAATTGGGCGTGTCTAGTTTAATGAAGAGAAGGATGAGGGGGGGGGGACATGACAGCAGTCTTCCAATATCTGAGGGGCTGCCACAAAGAAGTGGGGGTCAACCTATTCTTCAAAGAACTGGAAGGAAAAACAAGAAGCAATAGATGAAAACTAATCATGGAGGGAAGCAACCTAGAACTAAGGAGAAAATTTCCATCAGTGGAACAACGTGCCTCCAGAGGTTGTGGGTGCTCCACCACTGGAGGTTTTTAAGAAGAGACTGGAGATGTCTATGGAGATTCTCAGTCATCCAGCTCATGGTTGTCCCAAAGGTGCTTTTTCAAGAGACAACTGAACTTCCTTGTTTGTCTTTGAAGGCGCTTCGCTTCTCATCCTTGGATGAGAAGCTAAACATCTTCAAAGAGAAACAAGAATGTCCAGTTGCCTCTCAAAAAAGCACCTGTGGGACAAGAGACGGGAGAGCCACTTGTCTGACATGGGATAAGGTCTCCTGCTTGAGCAGAGGGTTGGACTAGAAGACCTCCAAGGTCCCTCCCAACTCTGTAATTCTGTTATAGAGCCACTTAAGATTCAGTGGCAATGAAGGCATCCTTCAAGCTCACATTGATTCTGTTACATCTTTTGGAAGCTGGGACGCTGTTGCAACGATATCAGGGTCCTTCGATTACGACGCTGCCAGAACTGGCACCTGCCAATTGGGAATATCTGCCTGGACTTCAACAAGCCTTTGATCACCAATTACGGAGATGATTTATGGACTCACCAGAGGCATAACCTGCTCCTCCCAGGCTCGGAAAGGGGGAGAAGGACCAGCATACAAAATAAGCTTCGGAGAGAAGAAATCCCATCAGGTTCTTTAGCACTATGACTTTCCTCCCTCCCCAACCTCAGCATAAGTTGATTGTGAACAAATTCATATATTCTCATTTTTCTCCCTGCAAGAAGGATGCCATGATGTATGGCGGAGGTGAAATTCTAGGTTGAAAGGTGGCAAAGAATGGGGAGAGCGTGTAAGGGAACATATTCAGAACAGAACAGAATAGAAAATATGGAATAGAGTAGAGTAGAGTAGAGTAGAGTAGAGTAGAGTAGAATAGAATAGAATAGAATAGAATAGAATAGAATAGAATAGAATAGAATAGAATAGAATAGAATAGAATAGAGCTGGAAGGGATCTTGGAGGTCTTCTAGTCCAGCCCCCTGCTCAACCACAAGAACCTATACTGTTTCAGACACAGTTACAGCAGCACGGAAAAAAGCGACTTCTGACCTTTCTCACACTCACAACCGTTGCAGTATCCCCAGGGTCACGGGATGAAAATTCAGATGTCAGCAGCTGACTCATATTTATGACCGTCGCAGCATCCCGTGGTGGTGGTGTTTCCACGTAGATCCCCTTTTACGACCTTCTGGCAAGCGACGTCCGTGGGGAAGCCGAATTCGACTTCACAACCACGTTATTAACTCGAACCCCTGCACGCGATCCACTTCACAAGCGCGGCAAGCGAGGTGGCCCAATGAGGCAAAAAAACTCGCTTAACAAACGTCTCACTTAATAACCTCCGTATCCTAAACCTCCAGAAACCTCAACCGCATCCCGGGAAAAAGAAAAGAAAAGTAGGTTAAAACCGGCCCTTCGTTATTATTCTGCAAGCGCAGGGCTGCTTGGTAATGCAGGATTTCGTTCTTCTGGATATTACTCAATATTCTAAGAGCATTCGCCCGCCGGCCACTCAGTATTCAAGGATGAAGCTGAATTGCTCAATATTCTGTGGTGTACTAAGGCTGTGAAGCTGGAGTTTTTTTTCTTCTTCTGCCTTCCCCCCCCCCCCCCCACCACACACTCAGTATTCTTGAGCAGCAGTGGACGTGTTCAGGGCCGTCAGGGCTGCGGATACCTAGGTGGTGGGGTTTTTTTTTGTTTTTTTTTTAATTTTGGCGCAAGGATTGGAATGTTTCAAGAGCTGCATCTCTGTCCTTAAGAAAGAGCAGCTGCAAAATTCTGTCTGGAGAAACTAAGGATCGGGGTGCAGCATGGAGGACTCCAGAAAATGCATCGCTTGAGAAATCAAAGAGAATACAGAATAGAATAGAATAGAATAGAATAGAATAGAATAGAATAGAATAGAATAGAATAGAATAGAATAGAATAGAATAGAATAGAATAGAATAGAATAGAATAGAATAGAATAGAATAGAATAGAATAGAATAGAATAGAATCTTTATATGTAATAGAATAGAATAGAATAGAATAGAAATAGAATAGAATAGAATAGAATAGAATAGAATAGAATAGAATAGAATAGAATAGAATAGAATAGAATAGAATAGAATAGAATAGAATAGAATTTTTATATGGAATGGAATGGAATGGAAGGGAAGGGAAGGGAAGAGAAGAGAAGGGAAGGGAAGGGAAGGGAAGGGAAGAGGAGAGGAGAGGAGGGAAGGGAAGAGAAGGGAAGGGAAGGGAAGGGAAGGGAAGGGAAGGGAAGGGAAGGGAAGAGAAAATATGGAATGGAATGGAATAGAATAGAATGGAATGGAATGGAATGGATCTTGGAGGTCTGTTTCAGACCAGGGACTGCCCACCATTTCTGGAGGCAGGTTGTTCCACTGGTTAATTGTCTTCACTGTCAGGAAGTTTCTCCTTAGTTCTAGGTTGCTTCTCTCCTTGATGAGTTTTCATCCGTTGCTTCTTGTCCTGCCTTCAGCTGCTTTGGAGAAGAGGTTGACCCCCCCCTCCTCTTCTTTGGGGCAGCCCCTCAAATACTGGAAGACTGCTATCCTGTCCCCCCCTCATCCTTCTCTTCATCTTTTTTTTTGCTCAAGGAGATTATAGACCATAAATAGATTGAGTCGATTACAGCAGTCATACAGTCGAATAAATAATGACATCTGCAGGGTGGGGTGGCCTGGGATTTGCATCCTTGGCAGACCTTTTCCCCTTGCCAGAAGTAGGACATGTAAATAGTCCCGCCGTGAACGAGGTGGGCGGTCTCTAAATTTGATAAATAAATACAGGGCACATGCATAATTCTCTTTGAGGGAAGTGAGGTTTCTCTGAGGCTTACACAGAGATTCCTGGCACGCTCGCGGAAGTCAGAGATAATCATAGTTTTGTGCTACCTGAGGATTAAATGCCAGGTTCATCTGGATGCAGTGTACTTGTTTACCGAGAGGAATTGCGAGGGAAGATTATTTTGTATTCTCTCTCTCTCTCTCTCTCTCTCTCTCTCTCTCTCTCTCTCTCTCTCTCTCTCTCTCTCTCTCTCTCTCTCTCTCTCTGTTTTTTTTTTTTTTGCGATTCACATAGAATTCCCGATGACCAAAGAGACAACACATGATTTGAGTCTCAGCCTTGGATCCTTCCCCCCACTCCCCCACACACCACCACGTTTTCCTAACATCTCGCTGAAATATAAAAAGAGGCTCCAATTTGCAAACCATAAAAACTTACACCCTTTCTAGTTCCTAGAAGGTGGATATCAGAGACCGTCCCCCGAACAGCTTTCCAAAGGCCACGGAGCGCCGTTGTTTTCACCCTGAAGATGAAATTGGCAGGGTTTTAGTAATAAGCCTAGAACTTCCTCTAAATGACAAAAGCGACTTCTTTATTCACGCACGCAAAGATTGCGATTACAGTTGCCCCCAGGTTTGGATCCTGCAACCTTGCAGCGTTTTTTTTTCTCTGTGCCGTTTGTCAATGAATCTCCGCTTTTGGTAGCTTCTCAGGCCTTCTTCTCCCACCCGCCCCTCCAGACCAAATCTAAAAGCAAATTTGAGTGGAATTAAATTAATGATCTCGGTGAACGTGTGCCTCACCTGAATCTGGCCCAGCGGGCTTAGCTTCTAAGCCTCTATCCAGCAATTTTCCTGAGATTATCCTAGTCTCATGGACCAGCTTGGCTGGAAACAGACATGAAAGGCAGAAGACAGGTGTGTGGGGAAGGCAGAAGGCAGTTGAAAGAGAAAAAGGGATTAAAAATATTAAGTAAATTCACGTGCATCTTTCTTTAGCGTGGGGCAAATTAGCAGCCTTCCAATATTGGAGGGGCTGCCCCAAAGAAGAGGGGTGTGTGTGTGTCAAGCTCTTCTTGAAAGCATTTCCTGAAGGCAGGACAAGAAGCAATGGATGGAAACTCACCAAGGAGAGAAGCAACCTGGAACGAAGGAGGAATTCCCTGACAAAGAAATTATTATTATTTATTAAATTTATATGCCGCCCTTCTCCCTAAGGACTCAGGGCGGCTCACAACAATTAAAAATTTAAAAAACATAGAATACAAAGATTGAAAAAGAATTAAACAATAAATGCAAAATTACAAGACAATTTAACCCAGTAAAAAGCCTAATTAAAAACTGTAGTCAGTCCAGGCCCGCTTGTTGGAACAGCCACATCTTCAGGTCACGGCAGAAGGACCGAAGGTCAGGGACCGTCGGCAGCTCTGGAGGCAACTCATTCCAGAGGGTCGGGGCGCCCACAGAGAAGGCTCTCCCCCTGGGGGTCACCAGCCGGTATTGCCTGGCCGACGGCACCCTGAGGAGGCCGACTCTGTGGGAGCGAACCGGGTGATGGGAGGTTGACATTGGCAACAGGTGGTCTCGCAAGTACCCCGGGCCTAAGCCATGTAGACAAAGGCGTTGGCTTCCTCGAAAAGAATTGCACTAAAATGGTTTGTGATAGGTAGAATCGTTCTGCTAACACAGGGGTAGGCAACCTTGGCTCTTTTATGACTCGTGGACTTCAACTCCCAGAATTCCTGAGCCAGCTTGGCTGGCTCAGGAATTCTGGGAGTTGAAGTCCACGAGTCATTAAAGAGCCAAGGTTGCCTACCCCTGTGCTAACAAGATGGCTTTGCCTGCAATGCCAGTGTAATGCAAACAAGGAGGGGATGAGAAAATAGGATCTCTCCCTCTACCCAAAAAATCATGGCATGTTTGGCTGCTTCTCAGCTTCTTCTGAGCATATTAACCAGGCTTCCTAACTCTTGGAACTAAGTGGACAAAACTGGCATAGGAAATACAGAATGAAAGAGTTGGAAGGGACCTTGGAGGTCTTCCAGTCCAACCCCCTGTTCAATCAGGAGACCTGGTAGCATTCCAGACAAGCGGTTGTCCAGCTTCTTCTTGTTAACCTCCCACGGTAAAGCGCAGACGATACCTGGAGGAAAGCCATTCCGCTGATTAATTGCTCAGGGATTAATTAATTCCTAACTGATGTCAGGAAATTTTCTCCTGAGTTCTAGGTCGCTTTTCTCCTTGATGAGTTTCCATCCGTTGCTTCTCGCCCTGCCTTCGGGCGCTTTGGAGAATAGCTTGACACACACACACACCCTTCTTCTCTGTGGCAGCCCCTCAAATATTGGAAGGCTGCTATCGTGTCCACCCCTGGTATAGAATAGAATAGAGTGACAGAATTGGAAGGGACCTGGGAGGTCATCTAGTCCAACCCGCTGCTCAGGCAGGAAGCCCTATACCATTTGAGACAAGGGGTTGTCCGATCTCTTCTTAAACACTTCCAGTGTTGGAGCACCCACCGCTTCTGGAGGCAAGTCGTTCCACTGATTAATTGTCCTCAGTGTTAGGAAACTTCTCCTTGGTTCGAGGTTGCTTCTCTCCTTGATTAGTTTCCCCCCGTTGTTTCTTGACCTGCCTTCAAGTACTTCAGACGATAGGTTGACTCCATCTTAGAATAGAATAGAGCTGGAAGGGACCTTGGAGGTCTTCTAGTCCAGCCTCTTGCTCAAGCAGGAGAACCTACACCATCTCAAACAAGTGAATGTCCAGTCTCTTCTTAAAAACCTCCAGTGATGGAGCGCCCACAACTTCTGGTGGCAAGCTGTTCCACTGGTTCCACAATTGTCCTCACTGTCAGGAAGTTTCTCCTTAATTCCAGGTTGCTTCTCTCCTTGATCAGTTTCCAACCGTTGTTTCTCATCCTTCCCTTCTGGTGCTTTGGTGAACAACCTGGGCCCCTCTGCCTCGTGGCAGCCCCTCAGATACTGGAAGACTGCTATCCTGTCTCCCCTAGTCTTTCTCATTCTTTGCTTTTTCCCATCACCCCCCCCCCTCAAAAATATTGGGAACATAAGCTTAGGCTTTCCTAAGGGGCGGTGTTACGCTATTTTCCTGAATCTGCGCCCGTAAAAACCCTCTCGGAATAATAGGAGGGTGGGAATGAGTGCTTTGTAAACAAAATGATTATCTAGCTGTTACCGTGATTTGCGTTGTTGTTATTGTTGTTGGTTTTTCTTCTCAGCAAGGAGTTGGAAAAAGTGGTGGGTGTTTTTTTTTTATTTTTATTTTTGAAAAGAACCATCCTACTCCCACACCCATCTTGCTGCTTCTTCTTCTTCTTCTTCTTTTTGTTTTTCTTTTCTTCCTGGCATATTAGCATCAGCTTGAGAAAAGCTTGTAATCCCTTTAGACGGCAGCAAGTAAGAACATCAGTGCCTGCCAAGGTTTGAACTTGAAATGAATTCTCTCTTGACAGGCTCAGATGCCGGTTAGAGGAGGGGATTGGGGTGGGAGAGAGAGCGACGATACCGCCACCGCTCTTAACAACGCAACCGGGAAGGCTTTGGGAGCAGTTCCATTTCCCCCTTTCGAGAGAAAGGGCCGTTTCTAGATAGTCCAAAGTGTTAAGCGAGACGTCTCGTAAGTAAGCTTTGCCCCCAGTTACCACCTTTGTGGTAACTAAGAAATGGAGGTAGTGACAGATTTTATTTTCCCGGGCTCCAAGATCACCGCAGACGGGGACTGCAGCCAAGAAATTAAAAGACGCTTGCTCCTGGGGAGGAAAGTCATGGCAAATCTAGACAGCACACTAAAAAGCAGAGACATCACCCTGTCAACAAAAGTGCGTATAGTCAAGGCTATGGTCTTCCCAGTTGCAATGTATGGCAGTGAAAGTTGGACCATAAGAAAGGCTGAGCGCCAAAGAATTGAGGCCTTTGAACTATGGTGCTGGAGAAGACTCCTGCGAGTCCCTTGGACTGCAAGGTGATCAAACCGGTCAGTCCTAGAGGAGATCAACCCTGACTGCTCTTTAGAAGGCCAGATCCTAAAGCTAAAACTCAAATACTTTGGCCACCTAATGAGAAGGAAGGACTCATTGGAGAAGAGCCTCATGCTGGGAAAGGTTGAGGGCAATAGAAGAAGGGGACGACAGAGAATGAGGTGGCTGGATGGAGTCACTGAAGCAGGAGGTGTGAGCTTAAATGGACTCCAGAAGATGGTGGAGGACAGGAAGGCCTGGAGGAACATTGTCCATGGGGTCGCGATGGGTCGGACACGACTTCGCAACTAACAACTAACAACCACCTTTGTTGCTCCGGTTTTAAGTGAGTCACTGCAGCTGACATGTTAATAAACCAGCTGTTGTAACTATGAGTCAGCTGTCGAGCCTCCAACTGTAAATCACGTGACCCTGGGGAATGTTAGGATGGTCACCAATGTGAAAAGCCTAAGTCCTTTGGCTCAGCGCTGTGGTAACTTGGAAGAAACGGTCGTAAGCCGAGGACGACCGTGTGTTAGGAAATCACACCCGCACCCCACCCAGTGGAGAAATATCTTTCCATATATCGGTAAGAAAAGGAAGAGGATTCCTAAGCCCTGTCAAGAGGCCTCTGTTTTTCAAAGTTGCAGTGCCTACCACGGCCTTAAACCTGAGGCAATCTGCTCACTGCCTCCTTCCTTCCTACCCTTCACCACATCTGCTTAGCGTGAATATTTCTTTGGCTACGGCAAACACAACCCCAAGAGGCGGCTGACTCAGGCTGCAGCGAGCAAGTGAGAAAAATTCACACGGCAGGATCTCTGCAGCAGGCAGAGGCAGGAGGGGAGTGAAAAAGAGAGAGAGAAAGAGACATATTGTAGCTTACACAGACTAACAGAGTTGGGAGGGACCTTGGAGGTCTTCTAGTCCGACCCCCTGCTTAAACAGGAGACCTTATACCATGCCAGACAAATGGTTCTCCAATCTCTTCTCAAAAACCTCCAGTGATGGAGCACCCACAACGTCTGGAGGCAGGTTGTTCCGCTGGTTCATTGTTCTCACCACCAGGAAACTTCTCCTTAGTTCTAGGTTGCTTCTCTCCTTGATGAGTTTCCATCCGTTGCTTCTTGTCCTGCCTTCAGGTGCTTTGGAGAACAAGTTGACCCCCTCTTCTTTGGGGCAGCCCCTCAGATATTGGAAGACTGCTGTCATGTCCCCCCCTCGTCCTTCTTTTCCTTAAAGTAGACATAACCAATTCTTGCAACCGTTCCATGATCATCTTTCTTGCTCTTCTCTGCACTCTTTCCAGAGTCTCAACATCTTTTTTACATCGTGGTTATATCCTTCTCTCTGAAGTCAAATTGAATTTCTAATGTTTTATTTCCTCCCTCCCTCCCTCCCTTCTTCCCTCCCTCCCTCCCTCCTTCCTGCCTCCCTCCCTCCCTCCCTTCTTCCCTCCCTCCCTTCTTCCTTCCCTCCCTCCCTTCTTCCTTCCCTCCCTCCCTTCTTCCTTCCCTCCCTCCCTCCCTCCCTTCCTCCCTTCCTCCCTTCCTTCCTTCCTTCCTCAGACCCAAACACAGGGAGAGATTGTCACAGAAACAGAATTAAATACAAGGGCTGGAAAGATAGAATCGTATAACACCCAGAGCTATTATGGAACATGTTGAAACAGCCATTATTTCTTTTTTGGCTAGGCTGGATATGAAAAAAAATATCCTTTCATTTTGGGCTAGTTTTTGTGCATTTGACCACTGGCAGGTTCCTACCGGAATGAATTGGAGACCAATGAGTTGATAGGAAGAGAGAAGAGAGGATTCCGAAGTCCCCCCCCCCCCAGTTGCAATCTATGAATACCAAGCTTTGCTGGGTTAATATATTCTACCCTATTTTCTGGCACCCACAGATAGCATTTGTCACCGCAATAGGCCACTTTTCAGCGCAAAGCTGATGAGGAAAAGTACGTTTTCATCCGAGTTTTCGTTCTACCTGGCAAGTGCCGAAAGAACGGGAGAAATTCAAGATGAATGAAGTGATGAGAAGACGAAACCGGGGGAGAAGGAGGATCCGCTTTCTATAAGCAATTTTGAGGATCGTTCATATCTGCAGCATCCTTGACAGAAGACGGCCTTAATGCCTCATTAAATCTCACGGAGCCGGTGATGATATATCATACCCTTTCAATCAGTAACTAAGCAATCCATTTCCAAAAAAAAAGCTAATTTGTGCATGGTTTAATGCATTCATTAAGCTATTAGAGAGAGATTTAATAGCGAATTAGCAGTATTTGGGAGAAAGCAACAAGAAATTGACTACCACCGGCAACATTACGGCTTGGGAAAGTGGACTTGGAGGCTGCGGAGAAGGACAATTGTGGTACGGATGGGTGCAGGATCTTCTGGATGATGAGAAAAGAATTGTCATTGTGAACATGGGCACACGCACACATATGGAGTAGACATAGAGTTAGCCATATTTAACAGAATAACTTGACCCAGCTACCTTTGAAGTGTTGACTCCTATTCCTACTACTGTTCCCCACCACAATAACAACAACAACAACAACAACAATAATAATAATAATAATAATAATAGAAGAAGAAGAAGAGGAGGAGGAAGAGAAGAAGAAGAAGAAGAAGAAGAAGAAGAAGAAGAAGAAGAAGAAGAAGAAGAAGAAGAAGAAGAAGAAGAAGAAGAAGAAGAAGAAGAAGAAGATCATCTACTAACATTGGGGAAATGTTACCATTGTTTTGGGCTTTTTAAATTCTCCTTTTGAGTGCAAGCCAAAAACAACTTCAAGGGATCTTGGAATGAGCTTTGATTTTTATCCCGGTGTGGTGAGCACAGCAATCAATTTCACGAAGGTCTGACGAATCATAAATAAAGAGCCGATCAATACGATGTATGTGTTTGCATCTCCCCACCTTAGGATTTAAAAAAAAAAGCAGAATCTCTTTTCATTGATCCAAACTTCATTTTGGAAATGTGTTCTTAGCATGTTTCGAAATGGGAGTGAAAAAAACAACAGAATAACAAGAGTTGGAAGGGACCTTGGAGGTCTTCTAGCCCAACCCCCTGCTCAGACAGGAAACCCTGCACTATTTCAGACAAACGGTTGTCCAATCATTTCTTAAAAACCTCCACAACTTCTGGAGGCAAGTCATTCCACTGATTAATTGTTCTCACTTTTAGGAAGTTACTCCTTAGTTCTAGGTGGTTTCTCTCCTTGATTAGTTTCCATCTGTTGCTTCTTCTCCTGGCTTCTCTTGAGGGTGTGAACTCCAAACTGATGACATGCTTCACCTCTCACTCAGTCCCAGCCAGGTTATCTTGTACACAAAGCAAAATTAGAATAGAATAGAATAGAATAGAATAGAATAGAATAGAATAGAATAGAATAGAATAGAATAGAATAGAATAGAATAGAAAATAAGGAATAGAATAGAATAGAATAGAATAGAATAGAATAGAATAGAATAGAATAGAATAGAATAGAATAGAATAGAAAATAAGGAATAGAATAGAATAGAATAGAATAGAATAGAATAGAATAGAATAGAATAGAATAGAATAGAATAGAATAGAAAATAAGGAATAGAATAGAATAGAATAGAATAGAATAGAATAGAATAGAATAGAATAGAATAGAATAGAATAGAATAGAATAGAATAGAATAGAAAATAAGGAATAGAATAGAATAGAATAGAATAGAATAGAATAGAATAGAATAGAATAGAATAGAATAGAATAGAATAGAATAGAATAGAATAGAATAGAAGGAATAGAATAGAATAGAATAGAATAGAATAGAATAGAATAGAATAGAATAGAATAGAATAGAATATAAGGAATAGAATAGAATAGAATAGAATAGAATAGAATAGAATAGAATAGAATAGAATAGAATAGAATAGAATAGAATAACAAGTTGGATGGTACCTTGTAGGTCATCTAGTCCACCCTCCCCCCCACCCAAGCAGGAGACCTTACACCAAAAATTAAGGGGTGCATTAAAAAAAACACCAAACAAACAAAACTAAACACAATCCTTACTCCATTGAGCAACTTAGGTTGGCAACTTCATTTCCTTGCACATTTTTTGTCAATTTCACCATCCTCTGCCTTTTCATTTTTCTTTTTTTCCCCCCCTGTCTGCCGAAGCATTTAAACTGCCCCAAATAGCTGTGCTGTTTGGGAAGAAAAAAAAATGGTGTGAAAATGTAGATAAATTGCCCCAAATGAAAGCAATTTGAACAAGAGACCAGAGAGGCTTTCCGGGCCTCTGTTTCTTCCCGACTGTAATGCTCCGAAGAGTAGGTTGCTGAGTGCAGTGGATTTTCGAAATGAAGAGCAATTGAGATGCCTCTGCTCACATAGAGAAGGCCTTTAGCTGTCCTTCTCCCCTTTTCGGGGGGGCCGGGGGTGTCATTGGGTAAGATTGGTTCAAGGACCGCTCTCTTTTGCTTCATTTGGGTGGTGGGGTTGAGATGTTTGATCCTGGTTACATGTTCTCTGCACTTCCTTGAAGTCACATGGACACGTGGAGTACAGAATAATAGAGTTGGAGGTGACCCTAGGCCATTCCAGACATCCAGACATCCAATCTCTTCTTGAAAAGCTCCAGTGATGGTGCAGCCACAACTTCTGAAGGCAAGCCGTTCCACGGATTAATGGAATAACAGAGTTGGAAGGGACCTTGGAGGTCTTCTAGTCCCTCCTCAAGCAGGAGACCCTATGCCATTCCAGACAACTGGATGTCCAATCTCTTCTTGAAAACCTCAAAGTGATGGAGCAGCCACAACTTCTGAAGGCAAGCCGTTCCACGGATTAATGGAATAACAGAGTTGGAAGGGACCTTGGAGGTCTTCTAGTCCCAACTCAAGCAGGAGACCCTATGCCATTCCAGAAAACTGGATGTCCAATCTCTTCTTGAAAACCTCCAGTGATGGAGCAGCCACAACTTCTGAAGGCAAGCCGTTCCACGGATTAATGGAATAGCAGAATTGGAAGGGACCTTGGAGGTCTTCTAGTCCCAACTCAAGCAGGAGACCCTATGCCATTCCAGAAAACTGGATGTCCAATCTCTTCTTGAAAACCTCCAGTGATGGAGCAGCCACAACTTCTGAAGGCAAGCCGTTCCACGGATTAATGGAATAGCAGAGTTGGAAGGGATCTTGGAGGTCTTCTAGTCCCTCCTCAAGCAGGACACCCTATGCCATTCCAGACAACTGGATGTCCAATGTCTTCTTGAAAACCTCAAAGTGATGGAGCACCCACAACTTCCACTGATTAATTGTTCTCACTACCAGGAAATTTCTCCTTCGTTCCAGGTTGGATCCCTTTTAATAAGCTTCCATCAATTTAATTTCATTTGGCCTGCAGCCTCATTGTACGTTCTCTGCCCAAGCGATCAGCTCCGTTCAGACTTATGGAAAGACCGACCTGCTTCTTTCCCTAAAGCCAATTTATAATCAAGAGATGGAAAACAATTTATCCCCTTCATTTCCCTCCTTCCCCCTCCATTTTATGAGACACGTTATTTCGGTTGGGCTAACTTTCCTTCTTCAACTCTGCCCAAATGAGGGGTTTCATTGAAAAGGAGGATATTACAAAGCAGGATTGGGAAGACATCTGTCTACACCCCCAGCATGGTAAATGCACGTATTTCCCATTTAAAATAGCGAGAACCTGTCTTGCTTTAAAGGATTCATAATGGCCAACCTGACACTGATTCTGATGCTCCGCATAATGACTCAGTTCCTGAGAAAATGTCAAGTCTTTTTTTTTCTCCAGTCTCTCCTGCCTACCAAGAAAGACATTTGGGAAGGCTATTTTAGTCCAGTTCTAACTTTGAAAAAAGAGGCATTTCGTGATAAAATAAATTCAGGAGCATCTTCTTGCGGGGACCCTGAGTTGAAGACAACCTTTAGCAAAGATCCAATGTCTGCAATCAATCACCATACCAATAGCAAGCGCACTTAGACTTATATGCCGCTTCACGGTGCTTTACAGCCCTCTCTAGGTGGTTTACAAGAGTAACAACAACTTTATTGATTAGCCCTTGGGCCATATCAAAGTACAAAGTTCCAGCAACAAACCGTCACCAAAACTAAATAAAAGCAATCTGAAATAGAATTTGATAAAATACAATTTAAAATGGAATTAAAATACAATTTAAGTTAGAATAGTAATAAAATGCAAATAAAATACAAATTTAAGATATAGATAAAATATGGTAACATTATATTTCGGAGTCGCCCTTACAATCTACCCCAATCAGTCCCACATATGCAGATCTTAACTGGATCATTTTGTTCAAATACTGTGCTACGTTGGATGTTATTTTCAAGTTCTGGCCGGACATAAGTTATTTTGATATGGGGATCCCAATGGGTCATTCGTTTGGTATACAGACCAAGATACCTGTCTCTCACCCTCTTATACAAACAACAGTCAAATAGGATGTGAGCCAGGTCCTCTACCTCTGCCGCTCCGCAAATGCAGAGACGCTCATTGTACGGTATAGCATGAAATCTCCCATATCTGACCATTGTATCAAGCTGTTCGAATCTCGCTCTCGTAAATATCTCCCTAAGATGTTTTGGGAGTTGTAACTTCAAATAACTGTCCACTTGAAAAGTACATTTGTATTTACTCAGCCATTTCAAGTTACCCGCCTTACTAAGGATAGCTATATCAGTTTGTGCTTCTATATCCTTAATTCTAGGTGGTTTACAAGAGTCAGCATCTTGCCCCCCAACAATCTGGGTCCTCATTTTACCGACCTCGGAAGGATGGAAGGCTGAGTCAATCTTGAGCTGGTCAGGATTGAACTCCTGGCAGTGGGCAAAGTCAGCCTGCAATACTGCATTCTAACCACTGTGCCACCATGGCAGATAGATAGATAGATAGATAGATAGATAGATAGATAGATAGATAGATAGATAGATAGATAGATAGATAGATAGATAGATATAAGAAAGGACAGATAGATAAAGAAAAGATGGATAGATAGATAGATAGATAGATAGATAGATAGATAGATAGATAGATAGATGACAGATAAATAGAGATAAGAAAGGACAGGTAGATAGATAGAGATAAGAAAGGGTAGATAGATAGATGACAGATAGATAGAGATAAGAGGATGGATAGATAGATAGATAGATAGATAGATAGATAGATAGATAGATAGATAGATAGATAGATAGATAGATGATAGATAGATAGATAGATAGATAGATAGATAGATAGATAGATAGATAGATAGATAGATAGATAGATAGATAGATCTGGCTTCGTGCCTAAAGCATGATTTGAATTCACAGTCTCCTGGTTTCTAGTCTGGCGCCTGGCAAGGTTCATTTTTGGATGGTGACCCTCGACATGGCAACAAACTTTCATAATCCTGCATCTTTGCTGCAACCCATCCACTAACTTTCTTCTGGCTATTTATGAATAAATTCAGAAATCGGAGCTCATGTGCCAAGGAGGCTGATCATGGCGCAGAGAACCTGTGTGATGGAATAAACACAAGGAAAATTATGGCTTGGTTCCTTGCATTTAACCTGGTTTAGACACTGTTTCGTTTAATTAGCAGCAGAAGTGTGAGGTGGACAGATTTGGCAGGAAACAATAATGGGCTGAGGGGGGCGGGAGAAAACACTCCTGCTGGGAATCATGTTCCTTATTACACCTGGCTATTATCTGTGGAGATTTCAAAAGAAAAAAGAAAAGAGAAACAACGTTAGTCTAGCAGGCCTGGATTGCATGTCCATTCCTAAGAGCTCAGTTCTTGTCAGGCCTGAGTGACAGCCCTAAAATTTATTCCACGGGGAGGCCTGGAAGAAAGCAACTCAAATGGTAATTTTATTTACAAGGCCAATGGCAACACAACGAGAGTGTGATGGAGGGATTGTGCCAGCTTTACTTAAAGAAGACACGGCCAGCAGCTCGGCCTGCTCAGGTGGGATGCCCAGCGCCAGAGTCACAGACTAGGCTGATCAATCCCTTGGGGAACCCAGGTGTCGACTTTAGTCATGCTTGAACGCGTGACGTGAGAAAGTCTGAGCAGGCACAATTTGCAGTCTAGAAAGCAAACAGGAGGGACAACCTGCCTTCTTGAGGAAAGATGAGAGAGAGAGAATAGAGAGAGAGAGAGAGAAAGACAATGGACAGACACAGATACAGACAAAGCTTTATTAAAGCAGATTGATACACAGATAGATGAAGATAGAAAGACAGGTGGAAGATAGATAGATAGATGATAGATAGATAGATAGATAGATAGATAGATAGATAGATAGATAGATAGATAGATAGATAGATAGATAGATAGATAGATAGATAGATAGATAGATAGATGATGGATAGATAGATACACAGATAGATGAAGATAGAAAGACAGGTGTGAGAGAGAGAGAGAGAATGGACAGACACAGATAAAGACAAAGGTTTATTAAAGCAGATTGATACACAGATGAAGATAGAAAGACAGGTGGAAGATAGATAGATAGATAGATAGATAGATAGATAGATAGATAGATAGATAGATAGATAGATAGATAGATAAAGAGTGAGAGAAAGACAATGGATAGACACAGAAAATTAAAGCAGATTGATACACAGATAATGAAGATAGAAAGAGGTAGAAGATAGATAGATAGATAGATAGATAGATAGATAGATAGATAGATAGATAGATAGATAGATGATAGATAGATAGATAGATAGATAGATAGATAGATAGAGATAGATGATAGATAGATAGATAGATAGATAGATAGATAGATAGATAGATAGATAGATAGATAGATAGATAGATTGATAGATAATAAAGAAAAGAGAGTGAGCGAGAGAATGGACAGACAGTAAGATATAGACAGACAAAAGTTAAATAAATTAATTGACTGATACACAGTTGGACAGATGATGAAGACAGAGACAAGTGGAAGATAGATAGATAGATAGATAGATAGATAGATAGATAGATAGATAGATAGATAGATAGATATAGATAGATAGGCTGAATAAGTAAGGATAGGAGAAATCTCATCTCAGAAAATAACAGAAACTTTAAAACTCAGAGATTAATGTGAAGCTAGTCATTCTATCTAGGAATTGCATTTTCAAGGGTTGAAACGAGGACTTTATACAGTAGTGATGGAAAATCCAGATCCATAGATCTAGAGTGAGTGAGTGAGAGAGAGAGAGAAACAGAGAGAGAGAAGAGAGAGAGTTTCTTAGAAGTTTGCCTTCTAAGAAATTATATTTCAGCTTCAATTCCAATGGAATACCTCTTCTCCCCGTACACAGCTTCCCGTCCTAGGCTCTGCCATTCATTTTCCTCCTGCTTATGCCAAGACCAGACTTGGGACACAGTGGGGTGTTTCTCATTTCTGCCGTTTGATGCCACCGAGCAAGCTATGCACACACCAACACGTACCGTGCATCAATATTTACTAATGGAGCTTTCCGTTGCAAAGCAAAAAACCCCACAAAAGATAATGGAGAGAAGAGTCCTTGACCCAGGCCCAGCTGTTAGCAGAGATCAGGGTGATCAAGCTACTTGCCTGAACACTCAGAAAGAGGCAGAAAAAAGATAGAAACGGGGGAGGGGGAGGGAAGAGGAGAGCTGGATAGTTACAGCTGAGTAAAGACAGGGAAAGGGGGCATGAAGGACACAGGATGGATAATCTACCATTAAAGAGAGAGGATGGACTAATGGAAGAAGGTAATCAATGGCTAATGGTCATTATAGCTCCAGGACCATCATCAGAAAGCATACCAGTTTGATGGGCTCATGATGTTCCCGGACTCGGTGACCCACCGTTAGGAGCAAAATGTTGAAAAATCATTTGTGCTGAGTCTGAAACGTCTCCTCTCTTATTCCTTCCCATTGTTGACATTTTGTTCTGCTGCACTGCGTTGTTTGCCGTTCTCAACCAGGTAGGGGCAGACCGGTACATCCGCTCTCACGTCCCAGGAGTTGGGAATTGAAGGAAATTGGGCTTAAAGATGGCGGTCCTCCGTCAGACTTTGTGGTACGGGGGTCCATCTTAACTCAGCTTCACAAAGGTCCTCGGCTGACCTTGCTTGGGTCCAAGAGAATGGACAGGATAATAATAATAATAAGTTGGAAGGGACTTTGGAGGTCATCTAGGCAGGAAACCCTATACCATTCCAGACAAATGGCTGGCCAGTCTCCTCTTAAAAACTTCCAGTGTTGGAGCATTCACCACTTCTGGAGGCAGGTTGTTCCACTGCTTAGTTGTTCTAACTGTCAGGAAGTTTCTCCTTAGTTCCAGGTTGCTTCTCTCCTTGACTAGTTTCCATCCGTTGCTTCTTGTCTTGCTTTCAGGTGCTTTGGAGAAGAGCTTGACTCCCTCTTCTTTCTGGCAGCCCCTGAGATATTGGAACACTGCTATCATGTCCCCCCTCGTCCTTCTCTTCGTTAAACTAGACATACCCAATTCCAGCAACCGTTCCCTATATGTTTTAGCCTCCAGTCCCCCAATCATCTTTATTGCTCTTCTCTGTACCCTTTCTAGAGTCTGGACATCTTTTTTACATCGTGGTGACCAAAACTGGATGCAGTATTCCAGGTGTGGCCTTACCAAGGCATTGTAAAGGGTCTTTGATGCTCTCTGAGCTTGGCTGTTTTCTTGCAGACGCTTCATGACCCAACTAGGGAACAGCATCAGTGCCAGAAGGAAGACTCCGATCAGAATAAAGTGATATTTACTAGCTCCTAGTGGTAGCAAGAAACAAGTGGCAGCTTCTCCTGGAATGTCCTCTTCTACAATACAGATAGTCCTCAACTTACAACAGGTCATGAAGTAACGGTTCAAAGTTACAACGCCACTGAAAAGAGTGCTTTATGGCCATTTTTCACCCTTCCGACCGTTTGCACCATTCCCGTGTTCACGCGATCAAAATTCAGACGCTGGGCCACTGACTCGTATTTACGACGGTCACGGTGTCCCCAGGTCACGTGGTCTCCTTGGGCGGCCTTGTGACAAGCAAAGTTCATGAGGAAGCCGGATTCATTGAACAACCGTGTTACTAACTTCACACCCGCAAGCGATTCAGTCAAGGACCGTGGCCAGGAAGATCGTCAAATGGGCCCAAACTCACTTCTCAGCAAGAGATATTTTGGGCTCACTTGTGGCTCGTGAGTTGAGGACTACCTGTACTAAGACTAGGTTAATTTCCCTCATTTTCAGGTGGCTGTTAAAGAGGTTTAAACCTGCCTTTCACCTGATAGATTGAAGGAGGCAACGGAGACAATTTATTGAGACCTTTTCTGGCCCATCAGGAGTGTCGCCGTCAACCTAACCGAAAAGTCAATAAGCAGGGTGAACTTTACTAAATTAATGTGCATGTACACAAAAGTGTTAACAAATTCTTCACATGTCAGAGCCTATTTTATTTTATTTTTTTTACCTCGATGTCCCTGATGTCCTCGTAATGAGAGCAGATAGACCCTTTGTGACCGGAGAAATTACATATTATTTCATTTTGTTCTGGCTACAATTGCTGTCACCTTCTTTCTCCTGCCGGGAGAAAGAGAGTCCTGTTGCTACATTCTCCCTATTCATCCTGGCAATTCAGTTTTGGCTTACATAATCACCAGTTTTTCTTTTGGGGGGGGGAGTTGGTTTCAGATGACAAGAGAGGGTTGGTGTTTCTGAATTGATGGTTAGAAGGAGTTTCTAGACAATACCAGATTACATACAGTGGATATTATATATGCTGAAGACTGTCTGTCTGTCTGTCTGTCTGTCTGTCTGTCTATCTATCTATCTATCTATCTATCTATCTATCTATCTATCTATCTATCTATCTATCTATCTATCTATCTAAAAGGTAAAGGTTCCCCCGCACATGTGTGTGCTAGTCGTTTCTGACTCTAGGGGCCGGTGCTCATCTCCGTTTCAAAGCCGAAGAGCCAGCGCTTGTCCCAGGACGTCTCCGTGGTCATGTGGCTGGCATGACTAGACGCCAAAGGCGCACGGAACGCTGTTACCTTCCCACCGGAGTGGTCCCTATTTTTTTACTTGCATTTTTACGTGCTTTCGAACTGCTAGGTTGGCAGAAGCTATCTATCTATCTATCTATCACCTAATATAATATCTATCTAATTTCTATCTATCTATCTATCTATCTATCTATCTATCTATCTATCTATCTATCTATCTATCTATCTATCTATCCATCCATCCATCCATCCATCCATCCATCCATCTATCTATCTATCTATCTATCTATCTATCTATCTATCTATCTATCTATCTATCTATCTATCTATCTTCATATATTATCTAATGTAATATCTATCTATATCTATCTTCTATCATTATCATCTAATCTTTCTATCTATCTCATCTTCATCAACTATCTAATGTAATATCTATCTATCTATCTATCTATCTTCATATATTATCAAATGTAATATCTATCTATATCTATCTTCTATCATTATCATCTAATCTTTCTATCTCATCTTCATCAACTATCTAATGTAATATCTATCTATCTATCTATCTATCTATCTATCTATCTATCTATCTATCTATCTATCACCTAATATATCTATCTAATTTCTATCTATCTATCTATCTATCTATCTATCTATCTATCTATCTATCTATCTATCTTCATATATTATCTAATGTAATATCTATCTATATCTATCTTCTATCATTATCATCTAATCTATCTATCTATCTATCTATCTATCTATCTATCTATCTATCTATCTATCTCATCTTCATCAATTATTTAATGTAATATCATTCTATCTATCTATCTATCTATCTATCTATCTATCTATCTATCTATCTATCTTCATCTATCTGTCCAATTGTGTATCAATCTATTGATCTATTTATTGAACTTCTCTCTATCTTTATCTCTCTGTGTATATGTTTTTGTGAAAAGGGAGGATAATTGTCTGCTTTTCCATTTCTTTCAGCACCCATATATATATAAAAGAAGAAAAAGGCTGTCAACAGGATGAGCTAAACATTACACTAATCTTTAGATCCATTTGTTAAGAGTGAAAATCTACAACCTTTGCGGAAGCTGCACACAGACATGAATAGTGGGGGAGAAACAGAGGTGGAAGATCATTGCAAAATACATGCATTAAGGAAAGCCGTGTGGAAAAAGAAATCTGGAGTTTCTTTTGAAGGGTTGAGATAGAAATAGAGCGATCATTAACTCAACACCCAATATTAATAAGGGCCCTCTGCAGTTTGGCAACAATATTGTGACCTCAGAACTATTCTTCTGCCCCTGAAAAATTACAAAAAAAAAGGCCCATGAGAATGGGAGAGAAAACAGTGTTTTTCACAGCAAACCTTGGAATATAAAAGGCCAAGTTTTGGTGCCAAATTATTTTGTGAGTGTGTGTTTCTCTCCTGGTCCTCAGAAGGTTTGGATTTGCAGAATAGAATTTAATAAGCAGGAGAAAAGAAAAGGAGAAGGTCTTTAAAAAGCCAGCAAGTACTAAATGAGTTTATTGTATTCCAAAATGCCGACACCCCTTAGGGGATTCTCAGCAAGTCAGTTGCTCTGTTCTTTATTGAAGTTCTCCACTGGAATTATAAACCCTTTAAATGGGTTGTGTTCATCAGAGAAGCTTGGCTGATCACTGATGAAAAAATATAACAATTAAAACAAAAAATTGAATCGGTGGGAAGGGAAGAAAGAGAAAGAAAGAAGAAAGAAGGAAAGAAAAAAAGAGAAAGAAAAAGAAATGAATGAAAGGAAGGAAGGAAGGAAGGAAGGAAGGAAAAAAGAGAGAGAAAGAAAGAGGAAAGAGAAAGGAAGTGAAAGAAAGAGAAAGAAAGAAAAGAAAGAAAGAAAGAAAGAAAGAAAGAAAGAAAGAAAGAAAGAAAGAAAGAAAGAAAAAGGAAGGAAAGAAATAGAAAGAAAGAAAGAAAGAAAGAAAGAAAGAAAGAAAGAAAGAAAGAAAGAAAGAAAGAAAGAAAGAAAGAAAGAAAGAAAGAAAGAAAGATGCAGACTTGGCATGGACACCTTAGAATCCCAGAGTGAAGGAGCAAGATATTAACATTTAATAATAGATACCACTAATAACAATGGGAAAATATTGGATCCTAAATAAAGCTTCCAACAAAGGAGGGAAGAGCAGAATTAATCGGAAGCAGATGTTCGGTGTGGCTGCACAAAGCTTGGGATTCAAAGACCAAACGGTGAACTAAGACTCGGGCAGGCAGTCATTTCCCTTGAAAGCAGCTGCATCCTTTTCTCGGTTCTTGCATCGGGGCCTCTGCATGTGGCAAGTGATGCTGGAAACTCCTCGGTTTGTGGAAGTCGTAAAGTTGAAATGCCCTCCTCCCATCCTCCATGCTGGAACAAAGTGTTACTCTAACGTGGGATTCGGGTGGATTACAAAAGGCAGCAGGGCAGAGAAAGCAAAAGGAGATAGAAATTTGTTTGGATTCACTTGGTGGCTGACAAGATCAGACGTTGTTCTTAACCACCGGGGAAGACTCTAGTTTGCACATGCCCACGTGGGAACGGCACAGTTTGCAAAATCCATTGAAGAGATCCAGTGGCTTTCAGCTCAAAGCTCCTTGGCTTCACAAACCATATAACAAGTTTGCATAAAATAATAACAAAACAAAGCCAGCTCCTCCCTGGACCACATCTTTTGGAGTCGGATTTCCACCGAGTATAACAGAAGTGACCTTTTTAGGAAATCCAGAATTTCCTCCCTCTCTCCCTCCCTCTCCCCTCCTCCTCTTCCTTCTCCTCTTCCTCCATGTCCTCTCCTTCCTTCCTTTCTTTCTCTATCTTCACCATCTCCATCTTCCTCTCCTCTTCCTCCTCTTCCTTCCTTCCTTCCTTCCTTCCTTCCTTCCTTCCTCCCCCTCCCTCCCTCCTCCATCATCTCCATTTCCTCCTCCTCCTCCTCCTCCTCCTCCTCCTCCTCCTCCTCCTGCTGTCACATCTCAGAAGGTCATGCCACATTTTAATTAGTTGTCACTCTTTTCTGCTTGTTATCTTAATTAACTTTGACTTACCAATCCTTCCAAGGGAAAAGGGACTCTAGTTTGACTTTAGTGGTGAGCTTTGAAAAAGAAGAGAGGGGAGGCAGATTCTGTTGGAACTAAAGATGCGAGCAACTTGACTCAAGAATAAATCTTTGGTGCTCTGTTATGGAAGAATAAGAGATAAAGAATTCATGCACTAGGCCTTATGGGATGAAAGCATGACTGAATAATTGATAACCATTGATACTCATTTTTTTATTATTTTCTTTTTTCTAAAGTCCTGGAAGGTCATTTCACCAATCTGCACCAGATAGCATGAACCTATGTGCTCCCGCTTTTAAGTTTCACTTCTGATCACTCTGAATTCTTCCCAGGTCCCCTCCACTTTATGAGCTGAGGATGTCTTGATGGGGATAATATATTTATTGAGGGTTTTTTTAATGGAATCGGTAGTGTATGCGGGTTTTGCATACACGTGTGGGTCAGTGAATTAAGGAGGTGGGGAGCTGGACAGCTCCAAGCAGGAACAGCGTTGGGCGGGAAGCCAGAACAAGGGGACAGCGTTCAGCGGGAGAGCAGGATTTAAAGGGATTGGCTGACCAGCCAGCAGGATGCTTGGATTATACCCATTGGCCAGGCAGTTACCTGACCAGGTATAAGTGAGGGCTCAAATCCTTTGTTTCCCAGTTCGGCCATGTTCCTCAATAAAGCAACTTAGCTCCTGAACCTGTGTCGCCTCTGATTCTGGGTCCAACACAACAGAATCGGTAGCTCCCTTGCTATTAGTCCCCAAGGACATCAGTGCCAAGTGAGTATCCTTCAACCTCACCAAGCAGCCAATGGGTTCGGACAGTCAGTCAAGAGAAGAGACAATCCAGATCCCAGTTTTGCTTAGTGGCTGGAAAGGGAAGTAGATTCCAGCACAGGGGACTGACAAGCATGGGTGTCTTATCACATCTAGGTTTTTGCTTCGGGGGGTGAAAATGTCAACGCTCAGCAATGGCGGCGGACTTCTTTTCCGTTTTCATGCTCACCGGCTAAGTCTCACTTGCATGCGAGGAAGAGACGGCGTGGAATATGACAGCCGAAGACGATCTGCCAGAGGAAACCGAGCCTCATCTTTTCGGACGCATTGAGAAAGCTGTCAGTCACCCGGGGTTTTTCCGAGGCACAGCTTAAGTTAATTTCAGTTAACGGGCAGAAATCTGCCTAATAACAAGCTGTCAGAGAGGACAGGGCAGAGGAGCCGTGGCAAAGATGAGAAGAGCAGGGGAAAAAAAAAGTGTTTTGGAACAGTCTTGGCGCAAGGTCCCTCCTCTGCCTCACATAATTCCGAAGTTCAAAAACTTTTGTGAGGCGGGTCAAAGAGATATCTGTGGATTAAGCCAATTCTTGATAAATAGCTTTGAGGAGGAGGAGGAGGAGGAGGAGGAGGAGGAAAAAAGATGGAAGAGAAGGAGGAGGAGGAAAGAGAAAAAGATGGAGGAGGAGGAGGAGGAAAGAAGGAGGAGGAGGAGGAGGAGGAAAAAAGATGGAACAGAAGGAGGAGGAGGAGGAGAAAAGAGAAAAAGATGGAAGAGGAGGAGGAGGAGAAAAGAAGGAGGAGGAGGAAAGAGAAGGATGGAAGAGGGGGAGGAGGAGGAGGAAAGGGAAGCTAGAAGAGGAGGAGGGGAGAAGGAGAAGGAGGGGAACATGACGGCAAAGAGGAAAGATGAGGAGGAGACTGTTGATAATGATGAAGAGGAGGAGGAGCTAGATAAGGTGGAGGAGATCTTTTCCCCAGCATTTTCACCTTCTGCTTAACATTTAATACCATTTTGTAATATACCGTCAAGGATGGAGCAAGCAGAATCGTCTCCCTTTGGGGCTACACCGACTGATCTCTCAGCTATTATGCAATTTGCTTTTCTATGCGCCTAGGAAGCCGCCCACAACCCATCTCTTTCCTATGGCAGAGAGACCACTAGATTGAGCACTGGATGCTCTAGCTACAGTTTGCTTTTTTCCCTTACAGAAATAGTAACCTCGGCCTTGTGGGTAGAACATCCTTCACACCCGTCGTGTCCACCCGGACTCCTGCTCGTTGCCCTTCTTGGCAGGGTGTAGGAGGGCTTGCAATCCTTATTATCCAGAGGTCACTTGGTTGCCTATCACACTTCTCGGAAGAAATACCTTCCTTTTTTTTCGACTGCTCTTCTGTTCCACACAACTGTCATAAGTAATCCATCAAATTGAGCTTCCTCAGTGCCCCAGAAGGAAAGTCAAAATGACCTTAATAGGAATCGTACTACTCAGGTGCATTGGGAGTTTGCCTCGAAGACTTATCCCACGAGAGATTGCAGATTTATTTCCTTTTCTTCACTTCTATTTTATTTTATTATTATTATTTTTTTTAAAAAAAAATTCAATAGCCCTTCCATGCTCTTGGCTGTTTCTCCTAGCAGGTGTCTTGCAAAATGGTTTCTCAGCAAGTTCATCTCCCCAGACTCTTCTCCACCTGCTATTTTCTCTCTGGTGGTGACCTTCAACACCATCTTTGAAATGTCCTAGAAACCCTGACAGAAAAGGGCACTGTGAAAAGGAAGGAAGGAAGGAAGGAAGGAAGGAAGGAAGGAAGGAAGGGAGGGAGGGAGGGAGGGATGGGATGGGAATGAGGGAGGGAAGGAAGGAAGGAAGAAAGGAAGAGAGGAAGAGATGGGAATGAAGGAAGGAAGGAAGGGATGGGAATGAGGGAAGGAAGGAAGGGAGGGAGGGAGGGAGGGATGGGAAAGGGAAGGAAGGAAGAGAGGAAGAGATGGGAATGAAGGAAGGAAGGAAGGAAGGAAGGAAGGAAGGGATGGGAATGAGGGAAAGAAGGAAGGGAGGGAGGGAGGGAGAGATGGGAATGAGGGAAGGAAGGAAGGAAGGAAGGAAGGAAAGAAAGAAGGTGCAGAAATGAAGAAGAAAAACTATAAACCCCTCAGCTGCTTTCCAGCTTGCTTAGGAGGAAGAACAATAATAACCCTTTGGGTTTCTCACACTCCAGAGTTTGAAGTTCCTAAGATTAATGTTCTGCTAAAATAACTCTCTTCATAAATGCTTCTCCCCTCCATGCCTGAGTTCCTTAGACCGTTCTTTTAAAGCTGATCTTGACAAGGTGGTAAAAAGTAGAAAGTGTGCAGAGAAGAGCAACAAAGATGATTAGATGACTGGAAACTAAAACACATGAAGAACGGTTGCAGCAATTGGATAGGTCTAGTTTAGTGAAAAGAAGAACTAGGGGGGACAGGATAGCCGTGTTCCAATATTTCAGGGGCTGCCCCAAAGAAGAGGGAGTCAAGCTATTCTCCAAAGCACCAGAAGGCAGGACAAGAAGCAATGGATGGAAACTAACCAAGGAGAGAAGCAACCTGGAACTAAGGAGAAACTTCCTGACAGTTAGAACAATCAATCAGTGGAACGGCTTGCCTTCAGAAGTTGTGGGTGCTTCAACAGTGGATGTTTTTAAGAAGAGACTGGACAGCCTTTTGTCTGAAATGGTATAGGGTTTTCGCCAGAGCAAGGGGGTTGGACTAGAAGGTCCCTTCCAATTCTGTTATTCTATTCTATTCCTATTCCTATTCCTATTCCTATTCCTATTCCTATTCCTATTCCTATTCCTACTTTACTCTACTCTACTCTACTCTACTCTACTCTACTCTATTCTATTCTATTCTATTCTATTCTATTCTATTCTATTCTATTCTATTCTATTCTATTCTATTCTATTCTATTCTATTCTAAAATCAAACTACTTTGTCTCATTCACCCAACTTAAGCAAGTTGCAGAATTTTTCTTCTCTGGGGAATGGAATAGAATGGTATGGTATGGAATGGATAGTTAGAACAATTAATCACTGGAACAACCTGGACTAGAAGACTTCCAAGGTCCATTCCAACTCTGTCATTCTATTCTGGAATAGAATAGTTGCACCCTACTGTCTTTCCAGAAATTTGGGGGAGACAGAGAAGCTGCAAACTATTTAAATTATGACTTTCCCACCACCACCACCCCCTCTCCTCTTCTCCTCCACCACAAAAGAGGTCCCCAGTTGAAGGCGTCCGAGTGGCATAAACAAATAAAATAAACTTGAATAAAATATACAGATGGATGAGTTACTTGGGGCTTTGCAGCAATGGAATTGGGAAAAGCTATTGATTGTGGATTTTAGCTCTGAATTGTCAGCCTAGTGAGAGAACGCTGATAAGCCATACGTAGATCAACCATTAAAAAGCCTTGGTGGAGCCTCCTTAAGTAACACCAGCTGCCTGCAATTAGTGCAGGTTCGCATCCCACCAGGCTCAAGGTTGACTCAGCCTTCCATCCTTCCGAGGTAGGTAAAATGAGGACCCAGATTGTTGGGGGCAATAAGCTGACTTTGTAATAATGCCGCTTGTGGGGTGTGTGAAAGCCCTAATAAGCAGGCATATACATAGAATGAAGGCTACTGCTAAGCTTGAAAGCCGCCCTGAGTCTTCGGAGAAGGGCGGGATATAAATGGAATTAAAATAAAAAAAATTAAATAAAAAGTTCCTCCTCAATTTCTGACTTTATTATGAGAGTGCTCCATTCCCACCCCCACCCCCTTTTCTCTCGTCTCCTTTAATTGCATTTCGGATTTTTCTTTTTTTTTTTTTTTTAAAAAAAAGGAAATATAATAACAGAAAAATAAAACTTGAACAGATATCCTCAAGGGTAGTATTTTTAGCAGCTCGTGTGCTGGAGAAGAGACCCAGAGGTTGCAGACTCTAATGATGAGCCTGACATTGTGGAAAGCAGGAGGGTGGTGTTTGTGTGTTTTTGTTTTTCCGTGTGGGCATGTGTGCTTGAGGAAGTGCACACACTGGAGGAAATGTTTCAGGAGGCAGACTGGTATTTATGGAACTCATATAGACCGGCCTAACAAAAATGCCAGCAATTTATCTCGTGGACATTAGTAACTTTTAATTTTGTTTTGTAAGGCATTCTTTCCTTGTGGTATCCCAGACTCCAGTGCTGATGTTGTGTATGTGTACACATGCACACATTCTACCGTGTTTCCCCGAAAATAAGACCGGGTCTTATATTATTATTTTTTTTGCTCCAAAAGACACATTAGTGCTTATTTTCTGGTTAGGGCAGGGAACGAGAGAGGGGAGAACAATATATGCAAGAGGATGTGTTTTCCTCGTTGCAATAACTTCCATCCCGAAACTTCTAAGCCAAAACAATAAAGACCCATTAATCCTGAAATTCAGCCATGGAGGGAAGATTCTATCTTGAAAAATAGCCCCATTCTCCCACCTCCCTCAAGCACGCATGGAGTTTATTTTATGTAAACTCTTTGAATCTATCGTCTGCTGGGGAACCGGCGCTCTTGCTGCCTTTAATCTCTCCCTTTATTGTTTTATGACGGTTGTCCATGGGTGGGAGAACATCTCATAAAGCCTCTCTCAGTAGTTGGCCCACTGCATGGCAACAGGCGATGGAGGAAGCAAAAGGCCCGGGCATTTCATGCGACAGGACACAGTTAAGCGGAAGGAAGTTATGATGTGCCAAGGGATCCCACGTTAACAATCCCGGAAAAAAGGCCTCTTCCGTCCCCTTTAAGGTTAATCAAGACAGCAATTTGTGTCAGGTGTAATGCCTAATTAAAATGATGGAATGTGCGCAAATGTCTTCTGGCAGAGGAGAGGAATGGCAGAAAGAGGCAGCATCAGTGGCATATTGGGCTTTAAAAAAAAATCAATAAGACGAGCTCATTTCATCCCTGTGTATCTCTCCATGTTTGCCATTCAAGTGCTCACTTGAAAAGATGCCAGCTGGCCAACTGGGATGCTGATAGGTTTAGAGGCAAGCTTGTTCTTCTTTTTGAGAAGAGAAAGAGGGAGGGAGGGAGGGAGGAGAGAGAGAGAGAGAGAGAGAGAGAGAGAGAGAGAGAGAGAGAGAGAGAGAGAGAGAGAGGAGAGAGAGACAGAGAGAGAGAGAGAGAGAGAAAGAGAGAGAGACAGAGAGAGGGAGAGACAGAGACAGAGAGAGAGAGACAGAGACAGAGACAGAGAGGCAGAGAGAGAGAGAGAGAGAGAGAGAGAGAGAGAGAGAGAGAGAGAGAGAGAGAGAGAGAGAGAGAGAGAGAGAGAGAGAGAGAGAGAGAGAGGAAGGAGGAGGAGGAGGAGACAGGGAAACAAGAGAAAAGCTTCCACACCAAAACTCTTTGGGAGCTACACAGTTGCCCAGTCGAGTAAGAGGAGGCAAATCCAATGCCTGCTGTCTGCAGGAAAGGTAGACCGACATTAAGAAGGAGAAGGAGAAGAAGACAGATAAGGAGGAGAAGGAGAAAAAGGAAAAAAGAGAAAAAAAGGAAGGGGAAGAGAAGGAGAAAGAGAGAAACAAGAGAAAAGCTTGCACACCAAAGTTGTTCCAAAACTACGCAATTGCCCAATGGAGTAATAGGAGATGAATCCGATCCTGCTGTCTGCAGGAAAGATAGACCAACATTAAATAGGTCTGAGGGATCCTTGGTGTTCTCTGGTTGTTTTCCTAGAGATGTTTCATTACCCAAACTAAGTAACATCATCAGTGATAGCCAAGACCTTAGTTGAGGCAATGAAACGTCTGCAAGAAAACCACCAAGCTCAGAGAGAACCAAGGACCCCTCCTTTCAATCCTGAGCTACAAATATTCTTTTTTTTTTAATTGATTAACTGGTTTGCTGCTTGGATGTTTTGCGTTCTTCTCGGAAAGGCACGTAGACTAAAACCATGGTTGTTGAGAAATGGAGTAGGTTCATAAGCTCAGCCACCATCAACAAGAGAACTTGTGTGACATCTTCGAGTAGAGCCGTTAAAGCACAATGCGAACGAATTCAGCCTTTCCCAACCTGGATGCCTTCCAAATGGATAGTCCAGTTCTTATCAAGGTCCACGCTGACAGGAGCCTCCTGTCGATTAAACTCCACACTACTGTGGCGTGTCCAAATCAAGAGCGCTGGATTTGTATAGTTTGCCTATTCTTTGGGTTGATGACCCTAACTCTAACCTATCACCTTTCTTCAGAGTCCAGAGCATCACAGAGACCTCCATGTTCCCTTCCTCTTCTCTTTTCCATTTTGTTGTCATTCTCAAACATCTCCGTAATGAGAACACTTTGATTTTTTTTTATTAAAGAGTTTTACAAAAACAAAATTTTACAATATATCCCCAAATCCCTCCCACCCCAAACCCACCCACTTCCCCCCCCCCCCACTTCCCAGAGCTAAATACAGGATTATAGTTACAATAATCATATTCTAAATAAAAATTATGCATAATATACAATTAACCAAATTCATAATGTGCTTTAACTCCCCTTTAACATAACTACAAACAACATACCAATAACAATATCCCACTAAAATCTACTCATAAGCTAAATGGAACTTTTTAGTCCCATATTTGTTCTGAATATAATTTATCCATCTCCTCCAAACTGAAATATATCTTTCCTGTGAATGATCCTTCAAATAAGCAGAAATCTTAGACATTTCTGCAAGATTCGAAACTTTAAACACCCATTCTTCTATAGTGGGCAAACTATCCTTCTTCCAATATTGTCCCACCAGTAACCGTGCTGCTGTTATCATGTTCAACATCAAGTTAGTTTCTTTAACATCACAATCTACAACAATACCCAATAGAAACAATTGCGGGGGAAACTTTATCTTTCTCTTAAAAATCTTTTGAATGTTCCACCAAATTTTAATCCAAAAAGCTTTTATATTTCTACAAGTCCACCACATGTGAAAATAAGTAGCTTCTAAACTACCACACCTCCAACATTTAGACTGTAAATTAGGATACATGTTGGACAACTTCTTGGGATCCAGATGCCATCTATAAAACATTTTATAAAAATTTTCTCTTAAATTTTGAGCCTGGGGAGAACACTTTGATTGACACCACAACTGGACTGTTGCCATTTGTTTTATTTTTATTTTTTGCCACGACAAGTTGTTTTTTTTTCTTCCCTTTTTTTTGCGCATTTTAGACGCCAGGTCATAATTTGTAAAGGAGTTTTGGAATCTAGCAGATGAAAGTTGACCGTGGGCAATAAACATTAGCAGGATTTCTGATGCTTTGGCTGACTCGCGCTGGAGATTCATTACGAGGACGCTTAGCTGGATCCCTCTTCTCTAGCATTAGGAGCCTGTCCGTCAGGCAGCTTGATAAGGACACGTCCTGCCAAACTAAGAGAAAGATGCACGCAAAAGAAATTCACAATTCAAGAACCACAGACTGAGAGTCTTCCCTTGCATCCTCAAAGTCAATAGCTCAGCTTTAAAGCAGGGGTTAATTTCTATATGACCGGAGAAACAGAGAGGAAATAAAAATTAATACGTCTTTGTTGCCAAGATTCCATCCAGAACATACTGCACTTGAGAATGGTCCATCTCAGCTGGGGAAGGCAAGGGGGAAATTGTCCAAAAAAGATGCTTGTAGAAGATGGATTAGGGAGAGATTTAGGTAGAGAAACATATCCAGTTGTGGGTTCGAAAGAATTCCTTGTAATACAAATCTCCTCCTCCTCCTCCTTTCGTCCATTGTGCAAAGGAGAGTGTGAATCATTGGTAGAAATGATGTCACACAGCTTCTCAAATGCCATCTAGTGATATTTAGCAGCCGTAAGATGGAGGTCATGGCTAAAAACAAATGACCTTGAGATAGGTCAGCTGGTTAGTTGGCTTTTCAATTGTACCCATTCAGTCAAGAAGCTCCAATGTCACGCTAGCTACTGGTCAGAACATAACAAAACTGGATTAGCCTTATATTCTGCTTCATTATGTCATCACCCATCACTGACTACGAGGTAATAAACCTCCTGTGATAAATGATTATGGCTTAGCATTTAGGTCTTCGCTGGCCCTCCTTTTTCAAAAAGAGTCAAGGAAGTAAGCTTGTTGTTGTTGTTGTTGTTGTTGTTCAGTTGCTAAGTCATGACTGACTCTCCACAACTCCATGGACCCCAGCACGCCAGCCCCACATGTCCTCCACCATCTCCTGGAGTTTGCTCCCATTCATATTCATTGGGTAGATGACCCTATCTAACCTATCTAATCTCCTCCTCTGCCGCCCCCTTCTCCTTCTGCCTTCCATCTTTCCCAACATTGCCGTCTTTTCCAAGGAGTCCTCTCTTCTCATCGGGTGGCCAAAGTATTTGAACTTCAACTTCAAAGCTGGTGATGGATCACTGTTTCCTGGATATCAGCTCACTTAATCAGAATAGAGTTGGAAGGGACCGTGGAGGCAAGTGACTGTCTCGTCTCTTCTTAAAAACCTCCAGTGATGAAGCACCCACAACTTCTGTTCCACTGGTTAATTATCCTCACTGTTAGGAAGTTTCTCCTTAATTCCAGGTTGCTTCTCTCTTTGGTCAGTTTCCAACCAATGTTTCTCGTCTTTCCCTCTGGTGCTTTGGAGAATAGATTGACCACCTCTTCTTTGTGGCAGCCCCTCAAATACTGGGATACTATCATGTCACCCCTAGGCCTTCTTTTCTTGTTATTCTGTTACACTTGTTATTCTGGATCGCCCTCATATTATTTATTGAATCTATTGAAGTCATAACTACAGAAGAGTATTTAAGATCGATCTGCTGTATTATGTGGGATATTAACGGATGATAGATGTTGGCCATAACAATAAACACTACGTACACAGTGTGTGAATTTAGCTTTTTCCCCATCTGCAACAGCAGGGGTGTAGTCTGGGGGGGATGCTAAGTTGCCTTAAGCGGGGGAGTTGTAAAAATTGCAACAAAAGGGTGTCCTTGAAGCGCTCTGAACATATGAAACTTTCATAGCAATGCTCATTCTTGATGAGGGTTAAGTATTCTATAACCTCCACTATGTGTTTTAAGGTAGAATATTGTGGATTTGTCCCCCCACCACCACGGTTGCTTAGCCAATTGTTGGCTAGCAATGGAGGAACAAAAGGAGCCTTGGTGGCGCAATGGGCTAATGCCTCCTTAAGTAACACCAGCTGCCTGCAATTAGTGCAGGTTCGAGTCCCACCAGGCTCAAGGTTGACTCAGCCTTCCATCCTTCCGAGGTAGGTAAAATGAGGACCCAGATTGTTGGGGGTCAATAAGCTGACTTTGTAATAATGCCGCTTGGGGGCGGGCCTGAAAGCCCTAATAAGCAGGCATATACACAGAATGAAGGCTATTGCTAAGCACATTGATTTGTGCTTTAAATTGTAAGCCGCCCTGAGTCTTTGGAGAAGGGCAGGATATAAATGGGATTTAAAAAAAACAAAAAACTGAAGGACCCAATCATCTTCAATTTGGAAGAAAAAAATATCAGTTCTCAACTAGTTCGTTCCTCTTTCCACCAAATTTGGACTCTTTGAAGACTCAGCTCTCCAAAACAACAGAA
This sequence comes from Vipera berus, assembly GCF_964194415.1. Classification (NCBI taxonomy): domain Eukaryota; kingdom Metazoa; phylum Chordata; class Lepidosauria; order Squamata; family Viperidae; genus Vipera; species Vipera berus. Next base: position 6,825,043 of record NC_138218.1, on the reverse strand, counting down.
TAACAGAGTTGGAAGGGCCCTCGAAGGTCTTCTAGTCCAACCCCCTGCTCAGGCAGGAGACCTTATGCATTTCGGACTCTTCTTGTAAACCTCCAGTGTTGGAGCACTCACAACCTCTGGAGGCAAGTCGTTCCACTGATTAATGATTAGGAAGTCTCTCCTTAGTTCTAGGTTGCTTCTCTCCTGGATTAGTTTCTACCCGTTGCGTCTTGTCCTTGATCACAAGGAAGCAGAGACCTAAGTACCAATCCATCGGAAAAGGGACCTCTATGCCACTGGGCTGACGTCCCACAGAGATCTGATGACAAAAGGGACAGACATTGTCACAGGATCCTGAGCATGAAAGAGGGATAGAACACAAGGAGTGCTCTAACGAACATGTGAACATGTGTCTGCATCCATTAACATTTCCGGTGTGGATTTAATTCTCTGCAAGCATCCCTTCCTACACAGAGGCCCAGTATGGTGTGCAGAACCTCTTGTTAAGTCTCATCTCTGCCATCTCTACAGCAAGTCCTCCAGGGGAATCTTCAAACAGACTCCATAATCTCACTGATAAATGGCTCTTCTTTTTAAAAAAAACCTATTTACATGCTGCTTCTATTTTTTTTTTAAAAAAAAATATGCTTCATTTCCTCTCTCCTTGTTGCTTCTCTTCCTGGTTCTTACACCTCTGAACTCTAATCTTGCCTGAAGAACTAGGGGAAGATTTCATGGGAAGGCATAAAAGCTAACCAATTTATTTCTCTCTCTCTCTCCTCTTTCTTTCTCTCTCCTGTCTCTCTCTCTCCCTTCTCCCTCTTTCTCTCCTCTCTCTCTCTCTCTCCTCTTTCTTTCTCTCTCCTGTCTCTCTCTCTCCCTTCTCCCTCTTTCTCTCCTCTCTCTTTCTCTCTCCTCTCTCTCTTTCTCTCTCTCTCCCCCATCTCTCATTCTTTCTCTCTTCTTTCTCTTTCTTTCTCTTTTCTCTCTCCTATCTCTTTCTTTTTCTCTCTTTTCTCTCTCTCTCTCTTTCTGTCTCTCTCTCTCTCCTCTTTCTTTCTCGCTCCTCTCTCTTTCTCTCTCTATTCTCTCTCTTTCTTTCTCTCTGTTCTTTCTGTCTCTCTCTTTCACTCACCTTTCTTATTGAATTTCATGGGAGAATTTTTGTCATTCCAGGGAGAATGTTTCCGATATTGTTATGGGGTGGAAGTTGACCTTCTTCTTCTTCTTTAGCTCCAAGATGGACAAAGACATCAATGTCCTCTCTTTCATTGTCCTCTCTTCTGGGCAATCATCACATTCCCTAACCAAGAGATGGAATTGGATGAATGTGCTGGGTGGAGCTCTAAATATGGATGTTCTGGAGAACTTCATGGGTTCTCCTTGTTAATTTGGAAGGATTAGTTGCTTTAATTTTTTTTTTTTGATAAAGTTTAATGTTGCAGTCATGGAAGGTTTTGAGTCAGTTGAAAGAGGAATGTTGAAGAAGGATCCATCCCAAGAGGTAGACATATCCACAAGGGCAAAAAAAAAAAAAGATTGGTGCCTTAATTTAAAGGCTGTAGCTCAAATCCTCATATTAGAGGACTTTAGATGGGGCAGTACTTGAGGGAAGATTATTACTCTTGGACCAAATCAGTCACTGTTGTCTTTCTAGGCTAGGCCAACTTGGCTCCAGACAAAGAGCAGGAAGGAGTTCAAACGCCTTTATTATTCCAAACTTCAAACAAAGATTTGCATCTTAAAGGACCATTTAAACTTCAGGCTTTTCAGGTCAAGTCCCTCACCTTAACTCTTCCATTATTGTGGCTCTTACATTTCTCTCTTTTTAAAAAAATAAATAAAAAAAAATAAAGTATCTCTCCACTCCCATTAAAGGAAGATCAACTCAGGTCTAGGTCAGGGAATCACCAGGGACAAGTTCTAGAAATCCAGAGCTTTTCTGCTTTGGCAAACATTGAGTTGGTAAACTGTTTGCAAGAACTTGGTCAACAGAACCTAACGGACGATAAGCTTAGCATGCAGAACTAATATTATGATTTCCACACACCCCTCCTGTTTCTCTCTTTAATCCTTTCTCCCTGAGTCTTGCAATCAACCAAACTAAATCTGGTTAACCTAGTCTGCTCATCCTAACAACTGCAATAATCCGTTTCTGATTCCACCTCAGAGGTCACGCGGGTGACTGGAGGAACGCGATCATTATCCATTAATGGGTGAATCAATTAATCCAAATTCTTTCTGATTACTCTAATTGTCCCGTAATTCTATTAACCCACTCAGCGGTGCAATGCAAAGCAAGAGGCCACCAGGGGACAAAGTAGCTGTCTTTTTTCTTGATCTTCGCTGCCACGACACCCATCCATCCCCTTTCTTAGCATTGGTTTAAAAAAAACAACCCACAAATAATGGACGAAAAGAATTAATCTAGAGTTTATTTAGCGAAGACTGGATTGAGGAGTGGGTTTGGCTTTGACAATATGTCGGTGGCTCAGTGGGTTAGGACACTGAGCTTGTCGATCAGATGATTGGCAGTTTGGCGGGTCGAATCCCGAGTGCCGCGTAGCAGAGTGAGCGCCTGTTACCCGTCCCAGCTTCTGCCCACCTAGCAGTTCGAAAGCACGTAAAAATGCAAGTAGAAAAATAGGGACCACGACAGTGGGAAGGGAACAGTGTTCCGTGCGCCTCTGGCGGCTAGTCATGCCGGCCACATGACCACGGAGACGTCCTCGGACAAGCGCTGGCTCTTCGGCTTTGAAACGGAGATGAGCACCGGCCCCTAGAGTCGGAAACGACTAGCACGCATGTGCGGGGGAACCTTTACCTTACCTTTAAAATATGTCGGGGAACTTGTGAGGTTTGAATCTGGTTTAGAAGCTCCAGAGACAAAATGTCCAAGCTCTATTCTTTTTTGGAGAAGCAACATTTTTGAGTCTGAACTCCAAGCTTTGCCAAATTATTGACTTGAAGACGGATGGAAGAAAGGCTACAAGGCCTCTAATGCAAGAAAGGTTAAATGTTTCAATGTAAGAAGAGGAGAAGGAAAAAGAGGAGAAGGAAAGATTATGGGGAAGAGGAGGAGGAAGAGAAGAAAGAGAAAGAAAGATATGGGGAAGAGAAGGAGAAAGGGAGAAGAAAAGATATGGGAGAAAAGAGGGGGAAGAGAGGAGAAAGACGAGAAGGAAAGATATGGGGAAGAGGAGGAGAAAGAGATGAAAGAGAAAGAAGAGGAAAGGCAGAAAGAGAAGACATGGGGAGGAGAAGGAGATGAAAGAGGAAGAGGAGGAAGAACGAAGAAGAGGAGGAGAAGGAGAAGAATAAATCTGAAAACAAAACGGAATGGATCTATAAGCAGCTAAAATGCAGCTATTGAGGTTCCCCCAATCCCAGCTATTAGAAAATATTGGAAGAGTCCCAGTTTCGTATTTTTTATTGTATTTGACTTTTTTTATCCCAATGGCTGCCTTAGGAAGGGCGATTGCCAGGAACGCAAGGTAGAGAACTTATCCTCAGTGGAAATAAAATCTCGCCTTTCGCTCTCTCTCTTTTTTTTTGAGTGGATCTTGGAAGCCTTCCTAATTTTGCCTGCCATTTGACATCCCTGTTGTCTCCCTCTCCGATTTTTCCCCCATTGCATTTTCACTACCTTCCTCAACGGTTTCAGCTGAGGGTTAGTTGAAAGGAAAAAAGGTGAAGCTCCACTCCAGTCCTCAAAGTAGAAACAAACCAGCCAGGCAAACTACTCCGGCGGGGGTGCCAGAAAGAGTTCAACGAGATAATTACACCCACCGCGTATCAAATTTAGCAAATTGCTCCTCAAATAGGAGGATTCTTAGAACTAAAACTGTGCTTTTGTTAGCTAAACCCTTCCTGTGCTTTGCGCCATGCCAAAGTCAAGAATGGAACCTATGAGGAAAAAAAAGGTCATGTCCAAAACAATTGTCTCCATGGTGATCTGATGATCACCGTCAGATTCCTAACCATCCCATTCCCCTCCTTCCTTCCTTCCTTCCTTCCTTCCTTCCTTCCTTCCTTCCTTCCTTCCTTCCTTCTTTCCTTCTCTTCTTCTTTCTTTCTTCTTTCTTTCTTTCTTTCTTTCTTTCTTTCTTTCTTTCTTTCTTTCTTTCTTTCTTTCTTTCTTTCTTTCTTTCTTTCTTTCTTTCTTTCTCTTTCTTTCTTTCCCCTTCATTCCTTCTTTCTTTTTCTTTCTCTGTTTCCTTCCCCCTTTCTTTCTCCCTTCCTTCTTTCCTTCTTCTTTCTTTCTCTGTCTTCCTCTTTCTTTCTTTCTTTCTTTCTTTCTTTCTTTCTTTTTTCTTTCTTTCTTTCTTTCTTTCTTTCTTTCTTTCTTTCTTTCTTTTTCTCTTTCTTTCCCCTTCATTCCTTCCCCCTTTCTTTCTCCCTTCCTTCTTTCCTTCTTCTTTCTTTCTCTGTCTTCCTCTTTCTTTCTTTCTTTCTTTCTTTCTTTCTTTCTTTCTTTCTTTCTTTCTTTCTTTCTTTCTTTCTTTTCTTTCTTTTCTTTCTTTCTTTCTTTCTTTCTTTCTTTCTTTCTTTCTTTCTTTCTTTCTTTCTTTCTTTTTCTCTTTCTTTCCCCTTCATTCCTTCCTCCTTTCTTTCTCTCTCTCTCTCTCTCTCTCTCTCTCTCTCTCTCTCTTTCTTTCTTTCTTTCTTTCTCTCTTTCTTTCTTTCTTTCTCTCTCTCTCTCTCTCTCTCTCTCTCTCTCTCTCTTCTTTCTTTCTTTCTTTCTTCCTTCCTTCCTTCCTTCCTTCCTTCCTTCCTTCCTTCCTTCCTTCCTTCCTTTCTTTTTCTTTCTGTCATTCTGATTTCATTTTCCCAGTCCCTTCCACCCTGACTCTGTAAAGCATCTGGGCCAACACAAGTAATTGCTTTTAGATGGCCATAATTAAGAAACGATTAACACATTATTTCCACTCCCAGATTATACCCTGGTCTTCTTTATGTGGGGGAAATGCAAAATTAAGGGGGTATCCATTGGAAGAGTAGTTTGCACGTAGAGGCATCCTCAAGAGCCTTTTCACAGATGGTGATGACCATATTCTCTTTATTCCATTGTTTCAAACTACTTTGGAATCAACTTGAAATTCTTCTTCCTCCCAACAATTTCAGCCCAACGTTCTTTCGCTCTGAAGTCAAAGGAGGATGACATTTTCACAATTTCAAGGCGCCCTGGAAGCAAGTCAAAGAATCTGCTCCAATTGTCAGTGGTTAGAGACTCATCCCAACCCTAAACCATCTGCCCGTTGCAGCAAGACTATTACACTGTGTGTAGGATGCTGGTCCAGTTTATTTATATTTTTGCTTTGTTTTTCATTGACTAAATCGATTTATATGACCCTCGGACTCACACACAGTTTTAACTGTTGGATGAATTGGTTCAACTGGTTGCTCTCTCATTTGCTGTCCAAAGTCACATTTGTGAGACAGGTGGCTATATAAATCCGATCAATAAATACATCTTATCTTATTTTCAAATCACAAAAGGGAGAGAAAAACGGCGGTTTGAACTGAATCAGTCTGACGGTGAATCAAAACTGACTTTAAAAAAATAAATAAATCAGAGTTTTGGTGGATTTTCAGGCTGGAGGCCGAGGAAAACCCACAAGCCCCAAATCACCCAGCGTGATCTGTAGCTGAATGGTGGCTTGAATCTGGGTTTCCCTAGTCCAAACATCTTAGCCACCATTTTTGACAGTAGCTCGTACCCTTTATACTCAATTAACTTGAGCTAATTGTTCAGGCGGAGTCAAAACTGGAATCAAGTCAACGCGATCCATCAAATTTGCAAATTGGAATCATGGCATAAATAATTCAGAATAGAATAGAATAGAATGGACCATGGAGATCTTCTAGTCCAGCCTCCTGCTCAGGTAGGAGGCCGTATACCATCTCAGTCAGATAATTGTCCAGTCTCTTTTTGAAAACCTCCAGTGATGGATCGCCCACGATTTCTGGTGGCAAGCTGTTCCGCTGGTTGATTGTCCTCACTGTCAGGAAGTTTCTCCTTAATTCCAGGTTGCTTTCCTTATTTAGAAAGAATTTACCGAGGTATTTATTTACAAAGGGAAACCATTTGGATATTCTACGCAGGCCGGATGGCGAAAGAAGCGACAATACTGTGAAAAGGATGGCACAGCTGACAGAACACAAGACACTTAAATTGCTGCAGGGGAAAAAAAATAGAGCAGACCTCTGTCCAATAATTCAACCTTTGTCTTGCCCAGCATTATTTGTCTGCACACTTAAAAGCGAAAAATAACTGCGCCAGAAATAAGTTTGAAAAGCAAGCAATAAAATAGACTGGGTTTTTTATTTTTATCTGATCAGCACAATTCTTCGTCCAGATGTGATTGTACAGTCCCGCCAGGATCCTTTTTTTAGTTTTTTAAGTGATCTCCAAGGGTGCAAGAGGTCCTTACAGAACCAAGCAGGAACTTGATTGCAAGACTCTTGTGGCCCCCTGAACAGATCCTTATTTTGAATTGTGTTTCCCCCACTTAAGCACAAAAAGGACGGGCAACTAGGCTTTCTTTGTCTTTCTTTGAAGACTCCCTACCATCCAGTCAGAGCTGAAGGAGCTTCTTGGATCAGAAGGGAAACGTCTTCAAAGAAAAACAAGGAAGTCCAGTTGCCTCCTGAAAAAAAGCACCTTTGGGACAATACAACGACCTGGATGACTGAGAATCTCCCTAGACATCTCTCTCTCCTTCATTCTCTCTCTCCCTCCCTCCCTCCTTCTTCGTTCTCTTTCTCTCTCCCTCTCCGTCCCTCCCGAAAAGGTTCGTGCAAAACATACGGCTTTTATTGGCTTTCTCTGTCCCTCAGAGCCCCCAGCAGCCACCACAGCCACAGGTCCCTTGCAAAGCAGAAGCCCAAGTGTGCAGCCGAATCAGCTGCTCTGACAGCCGAGCTCTTGCTACACGGATTGACCTTGCGGGCTGTGCCACACTTCACACGGCACCCGTAATGAAAAAGGAAGAGAGCTAATCAATTTGGAACGGGGCCCACTTTCCTTCGCCTCGCTCTCCCGCCCGGCTGGTACTTAACATTCATGGTGCGGCTCAAGCTTTTCCATCCAAGGCTGCCCTTGCCTCAAAAACGCGGTGACTTCTTCTACGTAAGCCGGCAGGCCACGGAGAGGGCCCGTCAGCCCAAAACACGGGACGAAGGAGAAGCTGGCTGCGTGCCCGCACCCTAGGCCGTTATTATCTTCGTGCACCTTTTTGTTTTTTGATGAATGTCTTTGTAGCTCCTCCCCTTTTCATGGGGTCTTTCCAGGCGAGATGGGTCCTCTTCTCTGCTTGTGAGGACATGGGGAAGGTCTACCTTGTATGGTTCTTGGGTTTTGTTGTTGTTTTTTGTGCAAGATGGTGTGCTTTTTTTCCCCCCAAGTTCGTCTTAAAAAAAACACAACAAAAACAAAAAGTAGGAAAATATGCTTTTCTACCTGTTGGCGGAAAGCCAGGTGCAGTTTGTGAATAAACCTATTGGAGTCTTCCAAATGGGGAGAGGAGAGAGAGAAAGAGAGAGATGGAGAGAAAGAAAGAGAGATGGAGAGAGGGAGAGAGAGAGAGAGAGAGAGGAGAGAGAGGGAGGGAGGGAGGGAGAGGGAGAGAGATGTGGAGGGAGGGAGAGAGAGAGATGGAGGGAGGGAGAGAGAGAGAGATGGAGGGAGGGAGAGAGATGGAGGGAGGGAGGGAGAGAGAAAGATGGAGGGAGAGAGATGGAGGGAGGGAGGGAGAGAGAAAGATGGAGGGAGAGAGATGGAGGGAGGGAGGGAGAGAGGGAGGGAGGGAGAGAGGGAGAGAGAGAGAGAGATGGAGGGAGGGAGGAAGAGAGAGGGAGGGAGAGAGAGAGAGATGGAGGGAGAGAGAATGGAGGGAGGGAGAGAGAGAGTGATGGAGGGAGAGGGAGAGAGAGAGAGAGAGAGAGAGAGAGAGAGAGGAAATAGTGCTTCTCTGCCTAACCATTTTCCCTTCTTTCTTGTCTGATCTTCTCCTGCGGAGAGAAAAATCTATATCAGGCCTTTTTGCTGACAACTCCTCCTTTGTATGCGAGTCACAACACCTATTCTTCAAGATAACCTTTATTTCATGTAGCAAGTGTTAGCTCAACTGGAAAAAAAAAGAGAGACAGAGAGAGGGAAAGTGAGATAACTCTTTCACCTGTAGAACATTATTGGAATTCGGCTCCCCCACCCCACCCCATTTCCAAGCTTGTATCTCCCCCACCCCACCCCCAGGGATGAATTGAGCGGTGCAAGAGAATAGAAAAAGAGCAGAAAAGTGAATCACATCTCAGGCAGCTTTTCACTTCCTCGCTCCAATCTCAGTCAATTATTTTCCTTTCCACCTCGTGTTTGTCCCAGCCCTTCTGATTTTTCAATTATGTCTGCCTATTTCTTTCTCTTGCAAAGTGTACCGCGGTGGCTGCCTTATTGGGTTGCTCCTAGTTGAGTTTTGAATCCTCGCTTATTCTTTTCCAAACGTGTGTGCATATGTGCCTTACACCCCACAGCATTTCTAACATATAAGTATGCATATGTCACAGGCATAGGGAAGCTCACGGAATAACAAGAGTTGAAAAGGACCTTAGAGGTCTTCTAGTCCAACAGAGCCTTGGTGGAGCAGTGGGCTAATGCCTCCCTAAGTAACACCAGCTGCCTGCAATTAGTGCAGGTTCGCGTCCCACCAGGCTCAAGGTTGACTCAGCCTTCCATCCTTCCGAGGTAGGTAAAATGAGGACCCAGATTGTTGGGGGCAATAAGATGACTTTGTAATAATGCCGCTTGGGGTGTGTGTGAAAGCCCTAATAAGCAGGCATATACATAGAATGAAGGCTACTGCTAAGCTTGTAAGCCGCCCTGAGTCTTCGGAGAAGGGCGGGATATAAATGGAATTAAAATAAAAAATAAAATAAAATAAACCACCAGCTCAAGCAGGAAACCCTACACCAGACAAATGGCTGTCCGATCTCTTCTTGGAAACCTAGGAGCACCCACAACTTCTGGAGGCAAGCCGTCCCACTGATTAATTGTTCTCCCAGTCAAGAAATGTCTCCTTAGTTCTAGGTTGCTTCTCTCCTTGATTAGTAACAGAATAACAGAGCTGGGAGGGACCTTGGAGGTCTTCTAGTCCAAACCCCTGTTGAGGCAGGAAACCCTGTACCATTTCAGAGATCTCTTCTTAAAAACCTCCAGTGTCGGAGCGCCCACAATTTTTGAAGGCAAGCCCTTCCACCGATTAATTGTCCTCACTGTCGGGAAATTTCTCCTTAGTTCTGGGTTGCTCCCCTCCTTGATTAATTTCCATCCGTTGCTTCTCGTCCTGCCTTGGAGAATCAGTTGACCATCTTTTCTTTGGGGCAGCCCCTGAGGTATTGGAAAACTGCTATCATGTCATCCTATATGAGATGGCCATATGAACATGGGCCAGAGGCATCAAGGCAAAACCGCGCCCACCCCCATTGCCGACAATGGGGTGGGGAAAGTCACGATATGTCGTGACACGTCATGTGACATTGCGAGTTTGACACCCCGGCTCTGGATTGAACGCTATCACATATCAGTGGAGAGGGCAGAAGAGAAATAAAAACCTGAAATTTCAGAGAGAGAGAGAAGGGGCAGAGAGAGAGAGAGAGAGAAAGGAAGAAAGAGAAAGGGAGAGAGAGAGAGAAAGGAAGCAAGAGAAAGAGGGAGGGAGGGAGGGAGGAAGAGAGAGAGAGAGAGAGAGAGAGAGAGAGAGAGAGAGGAACCAAGAGAAAGAGGGAGAGAGAGAGAAGGGAGATAGAAAGGAAGAGAAAGGAAGAAAGAGAAAGAAAGAGAGAAAGAAAGAGAAAGAGAGAGAGAGAGAGAGAGAGAGAGAGAGAGAGAGAGAGAGAGAGAGAGAGAGAGAGAGAGAGAGAGAGAGAGAGAGAGAGAGAGAGAGAGAGAGAGAGAGAGAGAGAGAGAGAGAGAGATCTCGGGCACCCCTACCCTACTGCATCAGTTATTTCCAACAGACGATCCCGTGCGCCATTCCACACAGAATTGGGATTTAAGCAATAATTGGAATGAGAATTAATGATCTGTTAGGAATTTATGAACAGCAGGCTGTTGTTGTTTTTTTTCTCATTGCAGCGTTTTTTAAAGGAGGGGGGGGGAAAGTACCACACTAAGCTAGCCCAGGGGATTTTTTTTTTTGAATGCTGAGTTAGCAATTTCACGATGTCTGGAAGAAGCCAGTCACAGGGTAAATATTCCAAGGCCCTGGATGTCACTTTGCAGATCTAACGTCCCTGGAAATCACTAGGTAAACGTTTGTGCTGCGTCATAAATTACTGGGTAGTTATTCCTTAGTTATTTAGCCATTAACAGTGTCATTAATTCCACTTAATGTCAACCCTTGCCAGCGTATTTTCTGTTAAGCATTTAATATCAGAGTTGGATTTAGGAATGGGGAGGGGGTTGTGGGGGAGGGAGAGGGGGGATTTTACCCATGGTTTGGCAAAACTCTACTTTCTTTGCTCAAGCATTTCTCTCCCTGCCCACCCCCATTAAAAGGGGTTCTCTTCTTCATTCTCAGAGCATTTGAGAAGCTCTTTGGTGTTTCCATTTTAGAGTTTATCTCATCGGTCTTTAGAGGCGGTCAGCGGTATGGAATCCTGGTGTTTTGTTGTTTTGTTTTTCCCCTCTTTTTTCCTTCTGGGATACATTGCTGCTTTTCATTTTTTTAAAAAAATAATAACGATATATAAAGATAGGTTCAAGGTGAGAGAGAGAGAGAGAGAGAGAGAGAGAGATGAGATATGAGAGATCGAACTGCTGGCAGTTGGCAGAATTAACCTGCATTCTAACTACTCTAACCATGGCAGATAGATAGATAGATAGATAGATAGATAGATAGATAGATAGATAGATAGATAGATAGATAGATAGACAGATAGATGAGAGAGAGAGAGAATGCACAGACAGTCAGATACAGACAGAAGTTAAATAAATAGATTAATAGACTGATACACAGTTGGATAGATAGAAGACAGACAAGTGGAAGATAGATAGATAGATAGATAGATAGATAGATAGATAGATAGATAGATAGATAGATAGATAGAATAAGTAAGGATAGGAGAAATATCTGAGAAAATAATAGAAAGTTTAAAAGTCATTTGCATTTCAAGTGTTGAAATGAGGACTTTATACAGTAGCGATAGAGAAAAAGAGAGGGATTATTGACTGATTGATAGGAAGGTGGAGAAAAATGATTGAGAGAGATGATAGATAGATAGATAGATAGATAGACAGACAGACAGACAGACATAGATAGATAGACACACAGATAGACACACACACACACAGATAGATAGATAGATAGATAGATAGATAGATAGATAGATAGATAGATAGATAGACACAGATAGATAGATAGACAGATATAGAGATGGTGATAGAGAGAAAAAGAGAGAAATGAGAGAGAGAGAGAGAGAGAGAGAGATATTTTCATCATACATGTTTTTTTCTCCATCTGAAACAGGTCTCGTGTAATTGTCTACTACAGAAGCTTTCCCTTGAAGTTCATTTCATCATATTTTGAGCCGTTAAATATAAGTATTGTTGATATTTTCCTACAGCTTTAATTACATTTGTCCTACTGCTGTAGAATATTGGGAAACTAACACAAATCAATACTTTATTTATTTGCATTGACAATCTGACATGATAATTCTATCGCTCTCTTTGGTTTTCTAATCTAATCTCCGCTTTCCCCCTTCCCACCCCTTTAATAGGGACAGATTTAATCTCTGCTCAATCTGTAAAGTGAAGAGTGTCAAGAGAGAAAGAATTTTCTCAGCAGTAATAAAATTGTTCTTTAGCCACGACTAGTGGTTGATCCGATCACTGTGGCTTGTGGTATTCCTTGTTTAAAATACAGCTGTGTTCGTAACGACAGAAATATCCTGGCTACTAAATTAACCAGTGTTCCAGGTTTGTACAGGAGAAAAATAATTTGCTAGCCAAATGGGATGGACTTGCACGGCTTAGGCGATCCTACCACAAAAGATTAAAATGTAGTCTTCCAAATTGACCATTAGTGGGAGACGGCCTTTATTTGTTTTCCAGCTGATTTTGGTTCTTCCAAGAACATGGGAGCCACCCAGAGTTGGCTAGAAGACAGGTGGCTACATAAATGTTTTAAATAAATGAGTGCTGTGTTTTAAAGTTTTGGAACACCGTGAACAGCCATCCAGCGTTCTTTCCAAAGAATCCCAAAGGGGCTTTTTCAGGAGTCAACTGGACTTTCTTGTTTTTCCTTGAAGACATTTCGCTTCTCATCCAAGAAGCTGCTTCAGTTCCGACTGGATGGTGGGGGAACGGAAGGATTTATACTCCTTGCAGACGTTTGGCTTCAGGGCTGAAGAAGCTTCTTGGAGGAGAAGCAAAACCTCTTCAAAGAAAAGAAAGGAAAGTCCAGTTGCCTCCTGAAAAAGCACCTTTAGGATAACCATGGCCTGGAGGACTGAGAACCTCCATAGACCTCTTCCCAAAGAACTTCATTTTTCTGAGATCAAATTTCGGTCAGTCGCCGGGAGCAGCAATCTACCCTTACAAGCTTTTCGACTCAACGCTGGAACCCATCTCCAGGAAATTTCTCTCCCCTGGAATAGACAAGAAACTTTATTAGAACTTTATTGCTCCCCCAGATTCTCGCCTTGCCTTCGTGCATGCTCTCAGCACATCAATGGGCACTATTCATCCTCAACTCCGCCGCATTGGCGCAAGAGGGAGAGAAAAGCAGCTTTTCTCTCAAGCCTGCAGAGATGCAATTTAGTCCGAGAAAGTAGGGAAGATATCCAACTGGAAAACCAACTGAGAGAAGAGGACTAAGGCAAGGCCTAGCTTCTATTAATGATTTGATTCCATGCTGAGCATCCAGCAAGGCAGACGGATGCGAGTGAAGACGGCATGTTCTTTAAAAGAAAAGAAAAATTAAAAAAATCAACAAGGCCTACCTAGAAAAAGAAATTACCCAAAGGAGCGGTGCGTACGCGCAAAGCCGAGAGAAATATTAGGGAAGGAGAAATATTAAGCCGCAGCAGGTGAGTTTTCAAATTTTATTTGAAGAGGAGTTTAATCTGGGAGGGAAACAGCAAGAAAAAAAGTAGAATTTCAAGGATTCGGTTGGGCTTTGAGAGCCCCAGGAAAGCCCTATCTGGACAGGTAGAGCAATAGCACTTTAGAATTACATACCGCTTCATAGTGCTCTACAGCCCTCTCTAAGCGGTTTACAAAGTCAACCTCTTGCCCCTCTCATTTTACCGATCTTGGAAGGATGGAAGGCCGAGTCAAGCTTGAGCAGGTCAGGATCGAACTCCCGGCTGTGGGCAGAGTGAGCCTGCAATGCTAATTTCTAACCACTGCACCACCATGGCAGATAGATAGAAAGATAGATAGATAGATAGATAGATAGATAGATAGATAGATAGATAGATAGATAGATAGATAGATAGATAATGATAGGAGAGAGAGAGAGCGACAGAGAGAGACAGACATAGATAGCAATAGCCCTTAGACTTATATACCGCTTCACAGTGCTCTACAGCCCTCTCTAAGTGGTTTACAGAGTCAGCATCTTGCCCTCCAACAATCTGGGTTCTCATTTTACCAACTTCAAAAGGATGGAAGGCTGAGTCAACCTTGAGCTGGTCAGGATCGAACTCCTGGCAGTGGGCAGAGTTAGCCTGCAATACTGCATTCTAACCAGTAGTAGATAGATAGATAGATAGATAGATAGATAGATAGATAGATAGATAGATAGATAGATAGATAGATAGATATAGCACTTAAGACTTATATATCGCTTCACAGTGCTTTTCAGCCCTCTCTAAGTAGTTTACAGAGTCAGCCTCTTGCCCCCAATGCTTTGGGTCCTCATTTTATTGGTCTCAGAAGGACGGAAGTCTGAGTCAAGCTGGAGCCCGGTGAGACTCGAACTGCCCAGCTGTTGTCAGCTGGCAGTCAGCAGAAGCAGCCTGCAGGTATGTAGCACTTCAGTTTGCAGATGACAATCCATGCAACCGAAGAGGCTTCAACTTATTGGTCTCTCTTGACAATTTATTGACAACTTCAAGAGTCTTCAAGTGTCTACTTTTGAGAGGTAGAAAGAGAGATGGAAGACGAAGTGGGTCTCAGGAAGAGCTGAGCTAAAAGTCTGTGGAGGTTCTCCATCATCCAGGTCATGGTTCTTTTTTCAAAGGTGCTTTTTTACCTCCAGAATTAGGGGGGGGGGAAGAAAATTAGATGTTTGCATTGCGAAAGTTTACTTTTCCTGGACAGTTAATATTTCCTTTGAGTTGAGCTCAGCATATGCTAATGCGAAGTCCTGCCCATACTATTTGCAAGGAAGGGAGGGAGGAAGGAAAGAAGGAAGGAGAAAGGAAGGAAGCCTTCCAATATATAGCCTTGGTGGAGCAGTGGGCTAATGCCTCCTTAAGTAACACAAGCTGCCTGCAATTAGTGCAGGTTCGAGTCCCACCAGGCTCAAGGTTGACTCAGCCTTCCACCCTTCTGAGGTAGGTAAAATGAGGACCCAGATTGTTGGGGGCAATTAAGCTGACTTTGTAATAATGCCGCTTGGGGTGTGTGTGAAAGCCCTAATAAGCAGGCATATACATAGAATGAAGGCTACTGCTAAGCTTGTAAGCCGCCCTGAGTCTTCGGAGAAGGGCGAGATATAAATGGAATTAAAACAAAATAAAAAAATATATACATACCAACAAGATGCACTTGTTTTGAACTCACTGTAGTTTCTAAATCATTTCTTTTTGTTTGTTTTTTATGCATCTATTCCAAATTTATGTTTCCAGGTGGGAATGAATTTTTTGACAGGCAGGAAGAGACTTTGCATATCGCCGCCAACTGTATTATGCCAATTTGCTCCTGCGGAAATCTGTTACTTGTTTGGAGTTTCAAGCTCGCCTCTCACGAGTCATCCTTCTCGCTGGAGAAGGCTGTTAAGGTGAGCTGGAACAGGACCCCTTAACCTTGCCTTAGAAATTGCTCTACCCATCTTTTTGCTTCCAGCTTCCTTATTTAGGCTGGAGGGAAGCAAGGTGTTTTAAGAAAATGAAGAGGACAAGAGGGATGGCTCAAAATGAAGACGTAAGACGTACCGCAAGACCAGGGAACTCTGTGGGAGGATCCAGGAGAAATGGGGCATGTCTCAAGAAGACAGTGAGGGCTCTAAAATGAAAGAACTGCATCCTTGTGGAGGTCTTGCTGCTCTCTGAGCTTGGCGACTGGTTTGCAGACGTTTCATGACCCACGTAAGCCCCATCATCAGCATCAATGTTAGCTATTTGGGTCATGGAACACCTGCAAAGGCAACGACCGACCAAGCTCAGAGAGCGTCAACAGCTACGGGGGATGCATCGTTCTTCCACTTCCGGACGTTGATCCCTCCCCTCTTAAAAAAAAATCCCTTTTTCTCATCTTCTCCAACCACACAGTGGTTAGGTTGAAGTCCTTTCTGATGAGAAACAACCAACTTTGAGGTCCATCAGGAGAAACTTCCTGACAGTGAGGACAATCAACCAGTGGAACAGCTTTGCCCTAGAAATTCATGGGCGCTCCATCACTGGAGGTTTTTAAGAAGAGACTGGACAATCACCTGTCTGAGATGGTATAGGTCCTCCTGCTTGAGTAGAGGGCTGGACTAGAAGACCTCCAAGGTGCCTTCCAGCTCTGTTCTGTTCTGTTCTGTTCTACCCTACCCTACCCTACCCTACCCTACCCTACCCTACTCTACTCTACTCTACTCTACTCTACTCTACTCTACTCTACTCTACTCTACTCTACTCTACTCTACTCTATTCTATTCTATTCTATTCTATTCTATTCTATCCTACCCCACCCTACTCTACTCTACTCTATTCACCTATTATTTTCTTTAATTCTATTCTATTCTATTCTATTCTATTCTATTCTATTCTATTCTATTCTATTCTATTCTATTCTATTCTATTCTATTCTATTCTATTCTATTCTATTCTATTCTATTCTACTCTACCCTACCCTACCCTACCCTACCCTACCCTACCCTACTCTATTCATCTATTATTTTCTTCTATTCTATTCTATTCTATTCTATTCTATTCTATTCTATTCTATTCTATTCTATTCTATTCTATTCTATTCTATTCTATTCTATTCTATTCTATTCTATTCTATTCTATTCTATTCTATTCTATTCTATTCTATTCTATTCCTGCTCACCCTCCAATTCACTTGATCGCTCTGTGCTTCTCTGCAGTTTCCTCTCTTTCTCCTGGACTTCCTTGTGTGGTCCCTTCTCTTTTTTACTCCACTTTTCCTCTCTCTTTTCTCCAGGGCCTCCATTCATGCGCACACACACACACACACACACACACACACACACAGACAGGCCACTCAATGATTCTTTGCCACCCCGTATACTTTGAGCAGTGGTTCACATGGCAACAAGTAGAAAAATGAAAAAGTAATAATAATCGGACGGGTGAACAACTGGCTGGCTCGCTGGGCAGCCCCAGGTGAATATGGACAGCCAGCGGATTCATGTGGAACGCTGTTTGCTCCACAGCAAATAGATTTATTTTTCTATTCGTCTCTTCCACCTGCTCCTCTCCCTACTTCCTATTGGTCTGCTGTGAATTTTCATCCCTGTGGCGGGCTTGTCCGGCTGCCAAAACCTACAGCTCCATTTTATCTTACGGATAGGGTTGGCCTCTCCGTCCAGGTGTGGTCCTCAAATCAGTATATTTGTTGCAACGTCTCCTCCTTGCCGTAACTGCAATCTATTTTCAGAGACAAAGAGGGGGGAAAAGAGAGGGAGGGGGGGGAAAAACCTGTTGCAAGATAAACTTTCATTGGATGTCCTTAGCAACCAGGAAGCCATAATTGCTTGCACAGTGCACCATGTTTTAGGGTGATTGTCTCCTCGGGAAGCATCTGCGATTTGGGCCGAACAGATGGGAAAAGACATAGAGAAAATATTTTATTTCTATAGGGGGGGCTGTTTTGTTCCCTGGAGTACTTCTGATTGTTAGCTACTCAGAGCCTTGCACAGGTATGCGCGTATAAATCTGGTATAGATTTATCTCAAACTCAGAGCAGTCCAGTGGGGGAGAATTCAAGGAATTGCACACAAATGAGTAAAATCCCGTATATACCCCAGCCATTTCATCATTAATCTAATGTACTAGAATCCTGTTAGAAGAATAACGTGTGTGTGTGTGTGGGGGGGTGTTTTTTCCACAAGCCGGAGTTGCACAAGAACAAAACCAAAATGAAATCCAGACATACCGTGAGAAAGGAGATCTATTTATTCCCCAAAGTGAAGAGCTTTCTTTTTTTTGGGGGGGGGGTAGACAACAGAGAAAATGGGGTCCAGAGACGACGTTGTTATAGAAGGACCGGTCCTTGGTATGGACTTGGGGAGGCATGATGGTTCCAGTGTGTGACTTTGTCAAAAGGTAATTGTCCTTCCTGTGCCAAGTGAGGTTCTCCTGACCCTGAGGTGTGTGTAAAATTTGGAAAAGAAGCTCGCCCTCAAATATGTACATTTCTCCCTAGGTGTGGATTAATTATGAGGGGGTCTCTCTCTCTCTCTCTCTCTCTCTCTCTCTCTCTCTCTCTCTCTCTCTCTCTCTCTCTCTCTCTCTCCTCTCTCTGTGTGTGTGTGTGTGTGTGTGTGTGTGTGTGTGTGTGTGTGTCTTCCTCTACCCCGAAGGGATTCCTGCCTCCTCAATGGGGCCAGCGAGGTGCTAAAAATGACGGAAGGGCAGAGCAAAGGCCTTTTCCACTTCCAAGAATCCTTTCTCCAGCTCACTTATTTTCACATAATAGGTCGATGACGATGTTACAGTAAACCCGCCATCCTGGGCCCAATATTTGGGAAGCCAGGCTCTGCCTGTCACAAGCCAGGACAAAGGGTGAGTGATGAGGAGTAACACCTCTTTAAAAAAAAAACTTGTTCCAGCTGGCCCGGCTGTTAGTACCTGTAAGGGCCCCTTACCAGGGTTACAGGAGAAGACGGTCAACGGTTTTGAAGGCGGAAGAGGGACCCTACGTCCCAACGATGGATTAAAGCGGAGGAACGGTCTTCCCTTAGCAGCGTCTATACTTCAACGGCTGCAAAAGGAGCCTGCTCTTCTTTTTTTAACACCTGGCAGTAGATATAAAATGCCTCAATGACAGTTGGAGCGATCTGTCGGTTGGAGAACCACAGTCATGTCAACGTTAATGCCTAGTCAAATTTGCATGGCTCGTGAAATGCATGGCGTCACACCTGAAGATGCTCTGGACTGAGCCAAATGGAGAAAGATTATGCTGACAAGTGGGAATGACGTTAGGAAGGAGAAGGAGAAGGAGAAGGAGAAGGAGGAGAAGAAGAAGAAGAAGAAGAAGAAGGAAGGAGGAGGAGGAGGAGGAGGAGGAGGAGGAGGAGGAGGAGGAGGAGAGATCATGGATGATGTTCCCTAGTTGAGTAATGAAACATCTGCAAGAAAACCACCAAGTTCAGAGAGCACCAAGGAACCCACAGTCCTCTTCCTCCTCCTCTTCCCCACTCTCCTGTAGCACTGATGATGTTGCCTTGTTGGATATTGAAATGTCTGCAAGAAAACCATTAAGCTCAGAGAGCACCAAGGGCCCCACAGTCCTCCTCCTCCTCCTCCACTCCACAAACCCCCACTTCCTCCCGGCACTGAGGATGTTACTAGTTGGCTAATGAAATGTCTGCAAGAAAACCACCAATTTCAGAGAGCACCAAAAACCCCAGTCCTCCTCCTCCTCCTCCCTCCACTCCACGAATCCCACTCCCTTCTAACACTGATGAGGTACCTTGTTGGGTATGAAATTTATGCAAGAAAACCAATAAGCTCAGAGAGCACCAAAGACCCCGCCATCTATTCAAGGGGGGATCATGGCATTACATTAGCCATCTCCCATGACTGGGTGCCCATCTAAGGCATTTGTAAATCCCCCTGCAAGCTAAAAGTGTTGGTTTAGCTACATCTGCTGATTCTCCCTTCTGCATCTCTGCCTTGGTGCTCTCGGCTAAGCTTGCTGCTGCCTTGAGTGTGTTGAAGGAAAAGTCTTCAGCGTGGTTCTGTCCAAGCCGGGAATAAACAACAGGGCGACTGCTTTAGGAAGAAGGTTGCAGTTTATTAAAGAGGAGAGCCAGACAGGAAGATGGCTCCGGAAGAAAAGAGAGCGAGCACATGTAGGGAGTGGGTTTTTATACCCTCTGGGGCTTTTGAGGTTGTTTCCTGTTCCTGTTTGAGGCTTTGTATTCCCTGTGTCATGTATTTTGACCTGTGTCCCTTTGGCATCTGTGGGTTAATCCTATTCTGTCCTGTCTTCGAGTTTGGGTGGGGTATGTAGATTGTAGGTGTCTTTGTCTTCTTAATCTTCTAGCTGGGGGCCTCCAACCTTCCTGAATGGATTATTTACATCTGCATTTCTACAAAGCTGGTTTCTGCTTGGGGGAGGGAGACTTGGGGCTATTAAGAAAACTGGGCA
>NC_138218.1:6793829-6805312 GCF_964194415.1 Vipera berus | reverse complement strand
GGAGGGTTATCTGGAGACCTGAGTAATATAGCAATAAAAACAGGTGGGTTATAAAATGCCATTTGTTCACACACATGCGTGTGCATTTCAACACCTGTCTTTAGGGGATCTAAAAGGGTGAGTTGTGCACAGTGGGGAGAAATTAAATACTAGGGAGAAATAATCTTACAGATCTTAGTGCTGTTCCTAATATTCCAGAGTGACCCCAGTGGACCGGGCAGTCTTCATTCACAGCTCAACTTTTAATCTTATTTTATTTTTAACATAATGTTGCTAATGGGTTCTGGTGGGTTTTTCCCCCCCCTCCCCGTTGTGCTATACGCACAGTCATAAAACTACAATGAAATGTGAATACCATCTTGAGGCGATCATTAGAGATGGTTGGTGGGTTGGGTCAATTTTGCTTTCCCCAAATTTCTCGTTTTTCTGATGATGAGCTGCAATCAACCCCATTTCCAATTAATATGGCTGAAAGTTTTTAACAGAATAACAGAGTTGGAAGGGACCTTGGAGGTCTTCTAGTCCAACCCCCTGCTCAGGCAGGAAACCCTATACCATTTCGGACAAATGGTTGTCCAATCTCTTCTTGAAAATCTCCAGTGATGGAGCACCCACAACTGCTGGAGGCACGTAGTTCCACTGATTAATTGTCCTCACTGTTAGGAAGTTTCTCCTTAATTCCAGGTTGCTTCTCTCCTCGATGAGTTTCCATCCATTGTTTCTTGTCCTGCCCTCAGATGTTTTGGAGAATAGCTTGACTCCCTCTTCTCTGGGGCAACCCTTGAGATATTGGACAACTGCAATCATGTCACCCCTAGTCCTTTTCTTCATTAAACTAGACATACCCAATTCCAGCAACCGTTCTTCATATATTTTAGCCTCCACCCCTCTAATCATTCTTGTTTCTCTTCTTTGCACTCTTCCTGCAGTCTCAACATCTTTTTTTAGATTGTGGTGATCCAAACTGGATGCAGCATTCCAAGTGTGGTCTTACCAAGGCATTACAAATTGGTATTTTGCAGAGCTTTTCAGGGAAAATATATGATTTTTTCCCCCATGTATTTTTCTACACAGGCACATTTTGAGCTTTTTGAAGCTCACGTGCTTCTATATATGCATTTCTGTAAGGTTTTTTTTTCTTTCTTTCTTTCTTTTCTTTCTTTCAATGCATTCTATTTTAAGGAGAGCTTTAAAAAGTCATCATTATAGCGCAAAATTCTGAGAAGTGTAGTTTCTAACGTGCCTGTCTCCTCCTGCATCCCTAATATGCTTGACAGGTCCAGCCCTGATAAATTCACCTGCCATTCCCGATGGATTGAGTTCCTCATTCATTCGTGCCGAGAAGACGTTGGCCTGAATTAGGCTTTCTTTTTGCATAGCATTTATTGTTGCATGGGACTGTATATATGTAAATCCTTGAAAATGTGGACATGGGAGAAATTCAGAAGAAGACAATTGTTTGAGATGAAGGACAGATGAAGGTGACCCTCTGGAAACATAAGGATGCCAGTTTTGGAGAGAAGTGAGTGTTTGGAGTTCAGGGTGTGGGTTACTTGATGCTCTCTAAGCTTGGTGGTTTTCCTGCAGACGTTTCATGACCCAACTAGGGAGCATCATCAGTGCTAGAAGGGAGTGGGGTTTGTGGGGAGAGAAGAAGGAGGAGGAGCAAGAAAGATAAAGGAGATCTAGAAGAAGGAATGGTGGAAGGGAGGAGGAGGAGATAGATAATGAGCAGGAAAGGAGAAGGAATGGTGGAAGGGAGGAGGAGGAAAGATAGAGGAGAACAAGAAGGAGATGGAGTGAGGGAAGGGAGGAGGAGGAGATAGATAATGAGCAGGAAAAGTGGAGGAATCTTTTTTCTGTGCAGCACTAGAAACTGCCTCCCTTGGACTATCCACTTCCATCCCCTCAGGTCCGAGGGAGTCTATTCTGCAGACAGAAAGCCCCACCACCACCTCCCCGTTTTAATCCAGGGAGTCTCCAGATAAAAAGGATCAAGCAAAATCCCCTGCCAGGATCACTTGCTTAAATGGCATCTTATCAGAGCCCGCTAAAGCATCTCGGTGGCCTAGAGGGCAGTTGCTGTTGGTCCAAGGTGCTTTGATGAAGTTCCAAGCCAGCTTTTTACCCAGATTTTACCCCATCTGCTTTTTTTTTTTTTTGGCTGGGTGACTTTTCACCCTGCCCTCTCTTTTCCCCCTATCCTTCGCATTTCCATTTTTTTTATTAAAAAAAAACATCCTGCAGGCTGCAGTCCAAGGGGAAGAATTTTTTTTAAATAGACAGGAAGAATAAAAACACACAATGCATTTTGAATTAAAGACTTCTTTCCGGGCTATTCTTCAATGCAAGCAGCCTTCACCTTTAGCCCGCAGTGCCGTTCCTGCCTCCCAGTTTCGGATGTGTCAAAGGAGCAAAGTTTTATATAACAGAGAATTAAAGGGAGACTGATATAGCCATTTCAAACTTATTTGTTTTCATCAGTCAGCCACACCCTTCTGAGATTCGAACCTGGGCTGATTGCACATGAGGCAGTTGTTTTAACCTCTAGGCCACAGGCTCTTTCTCACTTTTTGTCAGCTGCATCGGGGAGGGAAGAGGCAGGGGAGATATGTCTTGAGTATTTTTGAACACCTAGCCGGCCCAAATACGGGCCAAATCTTTTCTTGCCTGTACCAGCCCAAACTCAGGCCGTCCACAGGCGGTAGTCGCAACTGCAACAATCATTATTTGCGTAAATTTTTGGATTGCTAACAAAGAATTAAAGGGAGACTGATATAGCCATTTCAAACTTATTTGTTCTCATCAGTCAGCCACACCCTTTCTGAGATACAGGCAAGAAAAGATTTGGCCTGTTTTGAGGCCGGCAAGGTGTTCAAGCAGGACTAGAAGTCACCGTCTCCTGGTGATTGGCCCAAAGTCACCCAACTAGCTTATATGGCTAACGCGGGACTAGAAGTCACCGTCTCCTGGTGATTGGCCCAAAGTCAACCAGCTGGCTTATATGGCTAAGGCGGGACTAGAAGTCACCGTCTCCTGGTGATTGGCCCAAAGTCACCCAGCTGGCTTATATGGCTAAGGCGGGACTAGAAGCCGCCCTGAGTCTTCGGAGAAGGGCGGGATATAAATGGAATTAAAATAAATAAATAAATAAGTCACCGTCTCCTGGTGATTGGCCCAAAGTCACCCAGCTGGCTTATATGGCTAAGGCGGGACTAATGGCTCTGAAATTGACTCATTCACATGGATAACCATCCAAAGTGAATGCATGAATGTTGCACCCGTGGGTCAGAATCAAAATCAGAATAGAGCTGCAAGGGACCTTGGAGGTCTTCTAGTCCAAACCCCTGCTCAAGCAGGAGACCCTAGACCATTTCAGACAAGTGTTCAGTCTCTTAAAAGCCTCCAGAGATGGAGCACCCACAACTTCTGGAGGCAAGCTGTTCCACTGGTTAATTGCTCTCACCGTTAGGAAGTTCCTCCTTAGTTCCAGGTTGCTTCTCTCCTTGATTCGTTTCCATCTGTTGCTTCTTGTCTTGTCTTCTGGTGCTTTGGAAAATAATTTGACCCCCTCCTCTTTCTGGAAGCCCCTCAGATACTGGATATGTTGCTATCATGTTCCCCCCCCCCAGTCCTTCTTTTCTCCAGACTGGCCATTCCCAAATCCTGCAGCCGTTCTTCATATGTTTTAGTTCTCCAGGCTTTTAATCATCTTAATTGCTCTTCTTTGCACTTTTTCCCAACCCAGGATTAGCAGGGGAAGGAGGAACGGAATGCAGAACCTTCCAATTATAAAAGGCCCACTAACTGGATTAGTGTGAATGGCTCCTTCTTCTAAATATGCCCTGAATAAAAGAGGTAAGTGGAGCTGACCTGGATTATATTGTGCTGCAAATGAGCCCAGTTCACATCCAGAGAGCTATTTTTTTGCCTTTCTCTCTCTTTCTTTTGTTCCAGCTTTTCAAAGGCAGTCAGTTTCCAACCGAGATGGTGGCAACATTTTTCTAGGCAAAACTCAAACTCTTATTTATTTATTTATTTTTTCCTTCACGTGGGCAGATGGAGTGAGGGGCTGGCACTCACAACCCATTCTTAAAGGCAAACAAAACCAGCCTTTGCTCAAATAACGGTCAGCATTAAAGCTCCACAGTGATTTTCCAATTTTGCTCCGACTCGTTACTTAACTTGGATCCACCCCCATACTCAGTCAAGACGCTGGCATGGCAATATTCCTCTTAGCACAGTTCGGTGCCGTGGGAAATTCTAGGCATTGGCAGAAAAAGCCACCAGCCTTCCAACTTGTCTTAGAAGTCAGACAGCCATTGGGGGGAGGAATAGAATAGAATAGAATAGAATAGAATAGAATAGAATAGAATAGAATAGAATAGAATAGAATAGAATAGAATAGAATAGAATAGAATAGAATAGAATAGAATAGAATAGAATAGAATAGAATAGAATCTGGAAGGGACCTTGGAGGTCTTCTAGTCCAGCCCCCCACACAGGCAGGAGAACCTATACCTTCTTAGACAAGTGACTGTCTGGTCTCTTCTTAAAAATCTCCAGTGATGGAGCGCCCAGGATTTCTGGTGGCAAGCTGTTCCACTGGTTGATTGTCCTCACTGTCAGGAAGTTTCTCCTTAATTCCACGTTGCTTCTCTCATTGTTTAATTTCCAACCATTGTTTCTTGTCCAGCCCTCTGGTGCTTTGGAGAATAATTTGACCTCCTCTTCTTTGTGGCAGCCCCTCAGATACCGGAACACTGCTATCGTGTCTCTCCTATTTCTTCTTTTCTCTAGACTAGCCAAACCCAAGTCCCGCAGCCGTTCTTCGTATCTTTTAGTCTCCAGGCCTCTGCTCAGAGTTGCTGCAGAAAGGTTGCCAGACTTCTTCAATTTGTTTTAAATTGAAATAAATGAGCCACAGAGCAGCTGACTTGTGAGATTTTGCAAGACTTTGGTTATCGTGGAAGGCATATCCAGAAAGACACATCCTTTGCTCTGTCTACTGGCGTTAATACTCTTCTATTAAGATGGACAGCATTTTGGATTCAAAGATCAAGGGATAAGATTTTCTTGTTTCCTTCCAAGATTCTGCTAGAACTAGAGAAGGCAACCCTCTGACACCAGAAGTAGTTGCAGATGGTGGACCCTTCGCACACACTTGGTAAGGTAAGGCCACACTTGGAATACGGGATCCAGTTTTGGTCACCACGATATAAAAAAGATGTTGAGACTCTAGAAAGAATACAGAGAAGAGCAACAAAGATGATCAGGGGACTGGAGGCTGAAACATATAAGGAACGGCTGCTGGAATTGGGCATGTCCAGTTTAATGAAGAGAAGGACGAGTGGGGATAGGATAGCAGTCTTCCAATATCTCAGGGGCTGCCCCAAAGAAGAGGGAGTCAAGCTATTCTCCAAAGCATCTGAAGGCAGGACAAGAAGCAACGGATGGCAACTAACCAAAGAGAGAAGCAACCTAGAACTAAGGAGAAACTTCCTAACAACTTAGAACAATTAACCAGTGGAACAACCTGCCTCCAGAAGCGGTGAAGGCTCCAACACTGGAAGTTTTTAAGAAGAGAGTGGACAGCCATTGGTCTGAAATGGGATGGGTTTCCTGCCTGAGCAGGGGTTTGGACTAGATGACCTCCAAGGTCCCTTCCAACTTTATTATTCTGCTATTCTTATCCATCAGAACTGCATAGCTTTCTCCTCACTTGCCAGCCTGCCCCCACTTCTTAAGATCCCCACCCAGTGATCCTTTGCTACAGAGATTCTCCAACATTTGAAGAATGTGACATTTCTAGTCGGGGGAATATATATATATATATATATATATATGCCAGCTTTCCCCCCGTCTTCTTCTCAAATGTCATTTGTAGTTGAGTTTTGGTGGTTGTGTTGCCCTTTCTCTAAATTTATCTCATCTGCTCTCGTCTTCCAGGAAAAATTCATCAGCACCTGCTTCTTTCTGCTTTCTTTCCAGCTTTTAATAAGCAAATCATATTCTCAACGTCCTGGCTGACCTCCGAGCGTGAAGTTTAACACGAGGCAAATGGCTTCCAAGTACAAAAAGGGTTGGTTGACTTCCCATTTTTTCCCCTCCTTCCCCTCTTCTCTCTCATTTCCCCCCCCCCCGTCAGTTCATTAACTTCTTTCTTTGTGCGGGTGAAGAAAGCACAGTTGGGGAGGCAAGATGGCATTACGCTGAGTGAAATGAGAAAAGAAGGAGAGTGAGATAACAGAACCACGGAAGAGCAGAGTTATAGACTGGGGACCTTGGAGGTCTTCTAGTCCAACCCCCTGCTCAAGCAGGAGAGCCTAGACCAGGGGTAGGCAACCTTGGCCCTTTTATTTTTTATTTTATTTTTTATTTTAATTCCATTTATATCCCGCCCTTCTCCGAAGACTCAGGGCGGCTTACAAGCTTAGCAGTAGCCTTCATTCTATGTATATGCCTGCTTATTAGGGCTTTCACACACACCCCAAGCGGCATTATTACAAAGTCAGCTTATTGCCCCCAACAATCTGGGTCCTCATTTTACCTACCTCGGAAGGATGGAAGGCTGAGTCAACCTTGAGCCTGGTGGGACTCGAACCTGCACTAATTGCAGGCAGCTGGTGTTACTTAAGGAGGCATTAGCCCACTGCTCCACCAAGGCTCTTCACTTTATGTGTTGTGGACTTCAAGACCCTGAATTCCTGAACTAGCCATGCTGACTCAGGAATTCTGGGAGTTGAAGTCCACAAGTCATAAAAGAGCCAAGCTTGCCTACCCCTGCCCTAGACCAATCCAGGCAGGTGGCTGTCCAGTCTTTTGTTAGAATTCCCCAGTGCTGGAGCACCCAGAACTTCTGAAGGCAATCTGTTTCACTGATTAAATGTTCTCCTTATTTCTAGATTGGTTTAAATTTCAATTTAAAAGTAACACCAGCTGCCTGCAATTAGTGCAGGTTCGCATCCCACCAGGCTCAAGGTTGACTCAGCCTTCCATCCTTCCGAGGTAGGTAAAATGAGGACCCAGATTGTTGGGGGCAATTAAGCTGACTTTGTAATAATGCCGCTTGGGGTGTGTGTGAAAGCCCTAATAAGCAGGCATATACATAGAATGAAGGCTACTGCTAAGTTTGTAAGCCGCCCTGAGTCTTCGGAGAAGGGCGGGATATAAATGGAATTAAAATAAAAAAATAAAAATAAAAATTCAGAATAAGAGTTGAAAGGGACCTTGAAGGCCTTCTAGTCCGATCCCCTGCTCAAGCAGACAAGTGGCTGTCCAGTTGTAGGGAAAAGAATTCAGACCCGGGTCGATAGAGATGCTCTGAATCAGCCAGGCAGCCTCGTCTCTCCAAAAAACTTCCTGAGCAACTGCCCGCTGAACTTTTATTCACCTCCTCTTTCCGAAATACAACATTACATAAACACCATCCATCTCAAAAACATAGGATACATAGTGATAATTGGATACATAGTGAAAACTACTCAGGTGCCTATGGGATCATTACAAAAACAAGATACTAAAAGATATATGTGAAAGCTTTATCATAGCGTTTCCCAAACCTCCCACATGCCATCCTGTGCGAACCAGGAGAGTGTGCTCATCACTGTAATTCACGTAGAGGCCGATAAGAAACGTTTGGGAAAGCTGAAGTTTGGGAGGCCAAAATCTGGCCGTTCCCACATCCAGTCTCTTCTTGAAAACCTCCAGTCCTGGAGCACCCACAACTTCTGAAGGCAAGCTGTTTCACTGATTAAATGTTCTTGCTGTCAGGAAATTTCTCCTTAGTTCTAGATTGATTCTCTCCTTGGTTAGTTTCCATTCCTTGCTTCTTGTCCTGCTTTCAGGTACTTTTAGAGAATAGGTTGATCCCTTAGATCAGGGGTAGGCAACCGTGGCTCTTTTATGACTCGTGGACTTCAACTCCCAGAATTCCTGAGCCAGCTGGCTCAGGAATTCTGGGAGTTGAAGTCCACGAGTCATAAAAGAGCCAAGGTTGCCTACCCCTGCCTTAGATGACCAGGAAGATGCCTTTTCCAATCACAAACCAAGTTGCCAACTTGATAGTTTGAACTTTGGGGTCCATTTGGCGATGTCTCAAGCTTACCTTTGATGTACGCCGAATATTTTCAGCCGAGAAATTAATAATATGCAGCGAAGGGGAAGGGGAGGGTGTGGCTGGTTGGGATTCCAACCTTTTTGTAAAACGATTTCTTTTCTCTCCTGCCAAAATTGAACTGCAAATATTTACAATCGGATGAAAAGAGGACTTTAAAAGGATATTACGCCTATGCATTTATTCATACCGACCATCCTACTCCCTTTTGGGATGCACAACATTATGCAAAGTGCTGAACAACAAGGGAAACAAATTAAAAGTGAGATACGGTAGAAAAGGAAAGGAAATCTAAATAAACCAAGTTTACATCAACACAGTCCGCTCTTCAAATGAGGTGGATACTCGGGCAGACTCCCCAAGGATTTCAGATTGATTTACTTTATGAATATTTTAACCTTGGCTAAATCATCCATGCATAAGATCCTATTTTCTTTGAGAGAGAGAGAGAGAGAGAGAGTCATCGCTGATTAGGAGAAGACCAACATGCTGATCTAATAACAGTCTCAACTAGGAAATGATTCAGAGGCATTTCTAAAATCATAAATCTGGTCTGACCTCAGAATTTATCCGGCATCAGTCAGCTACTTTCAGAAAATCTGAAGCCTTGGCACTCCCAGGGGAAGAACCTCAACAGCTGGCCATCAACCCCTCAGAACACAGAAAACAGATTAGATAAATTTCCTACTCATGGTCATCTTGTGTTCTATAGAATGGAATGGAACGGAATGTAGAGTAGACTAGAATAGAATAAGGAATAGAATAGAATAAAGACTAGACTAGACTAGACTAGACTAGACTAGAATAGACTAGACTAGACTAGACTAGAATAGAATAGAATAGAATAGAATAGAATAGAATAGAATAGAATAGAATAGAATAGAATAGAATAGAATAGAATAGAATAGAATAGAATAGAATAGGAATAGGAATAGGAATAGAATAGAATAATAAAGAACAGAACAGAAATAGAAATAGACTAGACTAGACTAGACTAGACTAGACTAGACTAGACTAGACTAGAATAGAATAGAATAGAATAGAATAGAATAGAATAGAATAGAATAGAATAGAATAGAATAGAATAGAATAGAATAGAATAGACTAGAATAGACTAGAATAGAATAGAATAGGGAATGGAATAAGAATAGAATAGAATAGAATAGAATAGAATAGAATAGAATAGAATAGAATAGAATAGAATAGAATAGAATAGAATAGAATAGAATAGAATAGAATAGAATAGAATAGAATAGAATAGAATAATAAAGAACAGAACAGAAATAGACTAGACTAGACTAGACTAGACTAGACTAGACTAGACTAGACTAGACTAGACTAGACTAGACTAGACTAGAATAGAATAGAATAGAATAGAATAGAATAGAATAGAATAGAATAGAATAACAGAACTGGAAGGAATCTTGAAGGTCTTCTAGTCCAGCCCCCTGCTCAAACAGGAAACTCTATACCATTTCTGACAAATGCTTGTCCAATCTCTTCTTAGAAACCTCCAGTGTTGGAGCACCCACAACTTCTGGAGGCAAGTCGTTCCACTGATTAATTGTTCTAAATGTCAGGAAATTTCTCCTTAATTCCAGGCTGCTTCTCTCCTTGATCAGTTTCCATCCGTTGCTTCTTTGGGGCCGCTCCTCCAATATTGGAACACTGCTATCATATGGTTCATTCCGTTTTCTGCAGCTGGAAAGAAAGCCTCAGTTATTTCCAATTATTGGCCAAACTAGTTCCCCTAAATGGAAAGACTTCTGTGCATTATAGTTGGTTGCAGAATCAGCCAGAACGTTTAGAATGGATTTATCCTTTTTTAATCTACCTATTGAGTCCTTCCCAAGCACCAGAGATAGGCAGATGTTGTTGAATAACATTAAAGGTATCATCGCAGGATGTAAACTATTCCAAGTAAAGAACATTTGTTTGGGATAGCTTAAACCCTGTAAACAATCATTATCATTGGTTGCACTGTCAACCAGATGTTTAGGCTGGATTTGGCATTTAATCCACTATCAGGACCTTCTCAGGGACTTGAGATTATTATTTGGCAACTCCGTGGTTTATATAGTCAATACATTAAAGTTTTCTTACAGGCCCCGCCATGCTTAAACCCAGATCTAGAGTGAGTGTACGCACAAATGTTCTGTGTCTCTGCCTGCATGTATAATGCACATAAGGGCACATTATGAGCCCATCAAACAGCATTTGGCATGGAGGAGGGTATAATGTGATCAGACATTAAAACTGCCTATTTAGTACAGCGATTACGGTAATCAGCATAATACCACATAAGTAACACAATGACTTTCGGTTTGAAATGTTGCTTTATGACTTTAATCTCTGTTTTGGAAATTTGTCTCCCTTGACATACACAGGCCTGGAAACATCCAATTTGACATCCGTGTGGCTTTGGAGAACAGCCTCCCAACACACACACACAAACACAAACACACCAGGACATGATTAAAAAAATGTAATCTGCAGCCACGTTGTATTTATTAATGCACGAAAAGGATGATTATTATTTTTTTTGAAGTGAAAGGGCAGGCTGTCTCTAGAGAGTTAATTCATTTATTTCCCCCTGCAAGATTAAACTTCAATCAATCAATCAGAATAGAGCTAGGAAGGGACCTTGGAGGTCTTCTAGTCCATCCCCTGCTCAAGCAGGAAACCCTAACATCCCAGACAAATGGTTGTCCAATCTCTTCTTTAAAAATCTCCAGTGATGGAGCGCCCACCACTTCTGGAGGCAAGTTGTTCCACTGATTAATTGTTCTCCCTGTCAGGAAATTTCTCCTTAGTTCCAGGTTGCTTCTCTCCTTGATTAGTTTCCATCCGTTGCTTCTTGTCTTGCCTTCAGGTGCTTTGGGGAATAGCTTGACCCCCTCGTCTTTGGGGCAGCCCCTCAACTGCTGGAAGACTGCTATCATGTCACCCCTGGTCCTTCTTATCTCTAGACTGCCCATTCCCAAATCCTGCAACCGTTCTTCATAGGTTTTAGTCTCCAGGCCTTTAATCATCTTAGTTGCTCTTCTCTGCACTTTTCCCGAAGTCTCAACATTATTATTATTATTATTTTTTGGTAACGTGGTGACCAAAACTGGATGTAGTCTTCCAGGCGTGGCCTTGCTACGGCTTTAAAAAGCAGTATTAATGCTTTGCTCGATCTTGATTCTATGCCTCTATTTATACAACCAAGGATTGGGTTAGCTTTTTTGTGTGTGTTGCTGCCGCACACGGCTGGCTCGTCTTTAAGTGATTGTCCACCAGCACTCCAAGGTCCATCTCGCAGTGACTATTTTTTTTTTCTTCCCAGCCAGGTGACATCTGAAAACAGGGCGATCCTTTTCTCGTT
>NC_138218.1:6696329-6791329 GCF_964194415.1 Vipera berus | reverse complement strand
CGGCTGTCCAGTCTCTTCTTAAAAACCTCCAGTGTTAGAGCATTCACCGCTTCTGGAGGCAGGTTGTTCCACTGGTTAGTTGTTCTAACTGTCAGGTAATTCCTCCTTAGTTCTAGATTGCTTCTCCCCTTGGTTAGTTTCCATCCGTTGCTTCTTCAGATGCTTTGGAGAATAGCTTGACTCCCTCTTCTTTGGGGCAACCCCTGAGACATTAGAAGACTGCTATCATGTCCCCCCTCGTCCTTCTTTCCATTAAACTACACATACCCAATTCCAGCAACCGTCCCTTATATGTTTTAGCCTCCAGTCCCCTGATCCTCTTTGTTGCTCTTCTCTGCTCTCTTTCTAGAGTCTCAACATCATTTTTACATCGTGGTGACCAAAACTGGATGCAGTATTCCAAGTGTGGCCTTACCAAGGCACTTTACACTTTTTAGACTGAGAGGTAATTGGGATTCCCCAGAGAAGACATCTTGAGAGTGTCACAAGTCACACGGGCCAAACCTCTTGAGGCTCCCACCTGTCCTTCTTACCTCTAGGATCTTCATCAGCCCCTCCAGGCAGCCTACATGCAAATGACTTGGAAGCAGTTGGCATAGTTGAGGTTCCTGGCGCAGCAAAGCTTGCTGGTGAATCAACATGTTTGTCAAACCTGCGTCGCCCCCTTTTTCATTTGAATTTCTTTCCAATTTCCTGTCCTGAAGGCATCATTGGGGCTACCTATTGACAGCTGAGTTTGGAAATAAAGATAGGCAACTTCCTTGATTTGCAGATCCAATCTAAATTGGATTGTTTTTCAGGTGTCATCCAAAACGAATGTTTCAATCACGTTTTGCCTGATTCACGTCCTTTTCACATCTCTATATCTATATCTATATCTATATCTATATCTATATCTATATATCTATATATCTATATCTATATATCTATATATATCTATATCTATATCTATATCTATATAGGTAAAGGTAAAGGTTCCCCCGCACATGCGTGCTAGTCGTTTCCGACTCTAGGGGCCGGTGCTCATCTCCGTTTCAAAGCCGAAGAGCCGGCGCTTGTCCGAGGACCTCTCCGTGGTCATGTGGCCGGCATGACTGGACGCCAAAGGCGCACGGAACGCTGTTCCCTTCCCACCGTAGCGGTCCCTATTTTTCTACTTGCATTTTTACGTGCTTTCGAACTGCTAGGTTGGCAGAAGCTGGGACGAGTAACAGGCGCTCGCTCTGTTACGCGGCACTCGGGATTCGACCCGCCAAACTGCCGACCTTCTGATCGACAAGCTCAGCGTCCTAACCCACTGAGCCACCGTGTCCCTTAATATCTATATATCTATATCTATATCTATATCTATATCTATATCTCTCTCTCTCTCTCTCTCTCTCTCTCTCTCTCTCTCTCTCTCTCTCTCTCTCTCTATATATATATATATATATATATATATATATATATATATATATATATATATATATATATATAAAGAATAATGGGTGCTTGCAACTGTGTTATCACATGGTCCAATCTACTTTATTCCCCGTAAAAAGAAAACAAAGCCTGCGTAAATCCTCCTGTCACATCCCCAAATATTTGAATCTGATTTAATTTCATGGAAAAATATTGTTTCTAATCTTGTCGAGTTATTCAGATTTTCCCCTTTGCTCTGCCAGCAGTGCTTTGGGTCTCGAGCGCTCTGAAAGCATTAATAGACCCATGACAGTTGTAATAAGTGTGATTTTTGCAAAACAGCACTTCCATTTGCAGAAAGGAATGCCAATGCGAAGGAGAGAGTTTTATTACTGGCCTGCCGTTTTGCAAACTTTGCATCGCCTTCCATGGTGTCTTCCTTTTCACGTACAAATTAATTAATGAAACCTTTCTGACGTTTTTTGCAAGGTGGCATGACAATAAACTTATTTTTAAGAAGATAGCCACTCATCTTAAATAGTATACTGTAGGTGCTCCTGCTTGAGCAGGTGGCTGGACTAGAAGACCTCCAAGGTCCCTTCCAGTTCTATTCTATTCTATTCTATTCTATTCTATTCTATTCTATTCTATTCTATTCTATTCTATTCTATTCTATTCTATTCTATTCTATTCTATTCTATTCTACTCTACTCTCTTCTATTCTACTCTACTCTACTCTACTCTACTCTACTCTACTCTACTCTCTTCTCTTCTACTCTACTCTACTCTACTCTACTCTACTCTACTCTCTTCTCTTCTCTTCTATTCTACTATATTCTATTCTATTCTATTCTATTCTATTCTATTCTATTCTATTCTATTCTATTCTATTCTATTCTATTCTATTCTATTCTATTCTATTCTATTCTATTCTATTCTATTCTATTCTACTACTCTACTCTACTCTACTGCACTCCAGTCCACTCCAATATATGTTCTATTCTATTCTGCTCTATTCTACATTATTATACTCTACTCTATTCTATTCTACTGTACTCCATTCTATATTACATTCTATTCTACTCTAGTGTACTCTATTCTGTATTCTATTCTATTCTATTGTACTCTAGTCTACTCTACTCTATATTCTATTCTATTCTATTCTATTCTATTCTATTCTATTCTATTCTATTCTATTCTATTCTATTCTATTCTATTCTATTCTATTCTATTCTTCCATTCCATCTATTCTATTCTATTCTATTCTATTCTATTCTATTCTATTCTATTCTATTCTATTCTATTCTATTCTATTCTATTCTATTCTATTCTATTCTATTCTATTCTATTCTATTCTAGCCTGCATTCTATTCTATTCTATGTTATCATAGCGGTCTTGTAGTCCTCATTGCACCTAAATTGAAGAATAGCCAATGGATCGCTGCTGGGCTGTGAAGAAGAACTGGGGAAGAAAACCGCGGACATGCCTTTGTAGGATTTTAGGATCTGGAAAGAAAAACAGGAATCTTTTTCCTCAATGACTTGTTTTGAAGGCCTTTGATTGTTTTCCCCCCGCCCACCCGCCCCCAAGCATCAAATTCTCCTTGCCCTTGCTTGTCTAAAATGCTTAAGCTTTACCATCCTGATTAGCGCTCCGGGTGAATTTGGAAGAGATTTGAATTCGGAAGATCAGAGAATAAATTAGCAGTTCTCCTTTTCCCTTCTCTGGCAGCTACCTGCTAGAAACTAACCTCACACTCAGTGGGGATATGTCATATGTAGCAGCTTAAAAATAGTGTGAGTCACATTTTGGACTGCTGAAGAGGTCACATCTTTGTCTCCTTAAGACGGTCATTAATGGGTTGTTTACATGACGGAGCCATTCTAAAGATTAAACAACACAGTGAACAGGGACACCAACTGAGCACAATCCAAAAAATAAAATAAAATAAAATAAAAGTCACTCATCACACCAAGCCAGAAATTCTTTGATTGATCAACTCAGCCAACCAAGCGTTAGGTTTACAAATCACAATCCATAATATACAACCTCCTTCAATCCAATTGGTCCTTAGGTTAGCAGACCAAAATAAAATAAAAATAAAATAAAACCATCCAGATGGGATGAAGCAATCCAGGACCACCCCCCCACCCACCCACCCCCCCAAAATGCTAGAGTGCTATACTTTGAGTGGCATTCATTTAAGTTCCCATCAAATTTGAACAGAGTTTGTTTAGGTTTTAATGAGGACCTGATTATGTAACGTTGACCCCTGCTGTGTAATACTAATGCTAAGCACATTGATTTGTGCTTTAGATTGTAAGCCACCCTGAGTCTTCGGAGAAGGGCGGGAAATAAATGGGATTTTTAAAAAAACCTTAAATATTGTTTCATGGCTTCCTGTTAAATTAGATCTCCCCCCAAAAATTTATCAGCAGGTTTTTGGAAGGTCTGTAGGGATTGATCCAACGCTTGATCCAAAGAGCGACGCTTCTGCCGTGCTTAAGAATGAACAACCTTCTCTGTGCAATTATGAAGGATAATGTCTGGATTCAACCTGAGATGGGGAGACCAAATCAAACATTAAGATTGATCAGGAAATGGAGTCGGAACTTAGCCAGATGCTCCAAGGAAGACATGGCCAACATATCAATGTGGCTAGACAGATGTTGCTTCAGCGATGTCTTTGATTGCCCGATTGTCCCGATATTAGACGTGCTAATTTCGAATGGTCTGGATTTCCTATATATCTGTAGCCAATTATGCTACATCTAGTTGTCTGGATATAACTCGGGGTGTTTAAGAACTCAGCAGATGCACTTACCTCATATGGCCATTTTTAACTTCGCCTAGAGGTAGTTTTATTGTTTGTGATCACGTGGTAGAAACCCTCACCCTCCTGTTAACTCATTGTCCAAATCCCAGAAAACAAATTTTCTTTAGCAACCAACTTAATGTACAAATTCAGCTTCTCTGCCTATTGATACTGCATATCCTAACTTTGTTAACCAGGCTTTGTTTTTTACAACTGTGGCAATATTTTGCTTGTTCAGTTTCAGAGCAAAAGCCACACCAAAAGCGTTTTCTCTCTCTCTCTCTCTCTCTCTCTCTCTCTCTCTCTCTCTCTCTCTCTCTCTCTCTCTCTCTCTCTCTCTCTCTCTCTCTCTCTCTCTCTCTCTCTCTCTCTCTCTCTCTCTCTCTCTCTCTCTCTCTCTCTCTCTCTCTCTCTCTCTGTCAACCTCAAGTAGGTGGCAGATGGGGATGTAAAAGGCTCTGGCTAAGGAGATGACTAATTTGATGTAGGTTGTGTGAAATATATATAAAAGCATTCCGATCAAAATGTTAACATTTTAAATATGCCAGTTGGGGAAGGGTTGGAGGAAGTTGGTACAATTTCAGTTCTAAAATGCTAATTACACTTTAAAAGGGGGAGGGAAATGTCTTCTAAAATGTCAAAATGCAACATTAGGAACAGCTTTCTGGTACAGTGGGCTGAGTGCATGCAATATTGTTTAATTATTATCTCACCTCCCCTTTCTCTGCTCTGCATATCTCAGTCTTAAACCTCCTCAGTGAATTGGAAGCCAACATGTCATGATTGGTTATTTCTAATTCTGAACTTAAAAACTCCCTGTTTTCTGACAGGTTTGGGAGATTCCCCCTCTCTCTCATCTCTCTCTCTCTCTTTCTCCCATCTCTCTCTTTCTCTCTCCTCTCTCTCTCTGTCTCTTTGTCTCTCTCTTTCTCTCTATCTCTGTCATTGTCCCTCTCTCTCTTTTTCTCTCTCTCTTTTCCATCTCTCCCTTTCTCTCTCTCTGTCTCTCCTCTCTCTCTGTCTCCCCCCCCTCTCTCATTATCAAGGAGAGAAGCAACCTAAAACTAAGGAGAAACTTCCTGACAGTTAGAACAATTAACCAGTGGAACCACCTGCCTCCAGAAGCTGTGAATGCTCCAACACTGGAAGTTTTTAAGAAGAGATTGGACAGCCATTTGTCTGAAATGAGATAGGGTTTCCTCCCTGACCAGGGGGCTGGACTAGAAGACCTCCAAGGTCCCTTCCAACTCTGTTATTCTGCTATTCTTTTTTTCCTTCCTTCCTTCCTTCTTTCTTTCCTTCCTTCCTCCCTCCCTCATCACTGGAGGTTTTTAAGAAGAGACTGGACAGCCGTTTGTCTGAAATGGTCTAGGGTCTCCTGCTTGAGCAGAGGGTTGGACTAGAAGACCTTCAAGGTCCCTTCCAACTCTGTTATTCTATGAACTAGTTTTTCCATTCGTCCCAGGAATGAACTTGTTAGCAACAGGGACATGCCTGATCTTTCTTTCGCAGGGAGGTTTTGTAAAAAGAGCCTTGGTGGAGCAGTGGGCTAATGCCTCCTTCAGTAACACCAGCTGCCTGCAATTAGTGCAGGTTCGAGTCCCACCAGGCTCAAGGTTGACTCGGCCTTCCATCCTTCCGAGGTAGGTAAAATGAGGACCCAAATTGTTGGGGGCAATAAGCTGACTTTGTAATAATGCCGCTTGGGGGGGGGGTGAAAGCCCTAATAAGCAGGCATATACATAGAATGAAGGCTACTGCTAAGCTTGTAAGCCGCCCTGAGTCTTCGGAGAAGGGCGGGGTATAAATGGAATTAAAATAAAATATAAAACCCTCACGCCATCCAATTTTGACGTCACTTGTGAACCCCGCAAGCAGACGGCTTCTGCAGTTAGTGCCAGATCAACGCAACTGCTGGTTGCAACCTTTCTCTATTGCTGCTGTCACACCTACAGACGCGGACACGGTCGCTCAGCCTCTTCCACACCCCAACCAAGATGAGTCCCAATCATTTATATTATTATCCTTCCTGGGTCTGGCATAAGACTTTCAATTTCTCCAGCAGGGCCGTTTTAGGGGGGGGGGGGAATTGGAAAGTTACTGCAGAGCTTCTTGGCTACGTTATTTGTGTTCTTTTTAAAAATTGATTAAAATTAATGAAAACAAACAGATGGGAGGGGGAGTCTCGTTAAAGCCAAAGCCATTGTTTGTTGTTGCTTTGGAGTAGGGGGGCGGGGGGGAGGAAAGAGGGAGGGGGCTAACTTGCACACACTCCAGGAGTCTGATGGTTTGCTTCCCTCTCTGGCTGGTATTTCCTCCCCCACCTCTTCCTCCCCTTCTCCTTCTCCAAGCAATTAACTATTTTCTTAATTGTTTCTGTTTCTATTTAAAATATGCCACGACAGCCTCACAGCAGGAGTAAGTATTATTCTCCAGGAAAAAAAGGAAGCAGGAGTTTTTTCAGCAAAATGCATTTAACATTTGCAAGAGAATAATTGGGCGGGATGGAGGTGCGGAGGGAACTGGGGTCCATAGAATGCTTCATTTATATACATACATACATACATACATACGTGTGTGTGTGTGTGAGTGTGTGTGTGTGTGTGTGTGTGTGTGTGTGTGTGTGTGTGTAGTATCTAACAGTCTTGGGGGTTTTTGGGGGGCATGATGCAGAAGTTAATTTAACCCTTTGAGTGGAACCACCTGTACCTAGGTAATCGTAGCCTGAAACCTTTGATAGGAAGATGCAAACTCTTGTTGAAGGAAAAGTCTTCATCATAGTCCAGTCCAAGCCGGGAATAAACAACAGGGCGGACTGCTTTAGGAAGAAGGTTGCAGTTTATTGAAGAGGAGAGCCAGACAGGAAGATAGCTCCGGAAGAAAAGAGAGTGAGCACATGTAGGGAGTGGGTTTTTATACCCTCTGGGGCTTTGATTTGGAGTTGTTTCCTGTTCCTGTTTGAGGCTTTGTATTTCCTGTGACATGTATTCTGACCGGAGTCTGGGTGTGCCCTTTAGTATCTGTGGGTTAATCCTATTCTGTCCTGTCTTCGAGTTTGGGGGGGTATGTAGATTGTAGGTGTCTTTGTCTTCTTAATCTTCTTAATCTTCTAGCTGGGGGCCTCCAACCTTCCTGGATGGTATAATAATAATAATAATAATAATAACAATAACAATAATAATAATAATAATAATAATAATAATAATAATAATAATAATAATAATAATAATAATAATAATAATAATAATAAGAAGAAGAAGAAGAAGAATAAGAAGAAGAAGAAGAAGAAGAAGAAGAAGAAGAAGAAGAAGAAGAAGAAGAAGAAGAAGAAGAAGAAGAAGAAGAAGAAGAAGAAGAAGTAGTTGGAAGGGACCTTGGAGGTCATCTAGTCCAACCCCCTGCTAAGGCAGGAAACCCTATACCATTTCAGACAAATGGCTGTCCAGTCTCTTCTTAAAAACTTCCAGTGTTGGAGCATTCACCACTTCTGGAGGCAGGTTGTTCCACTGGTTAGTTGTTCTAACTGTCAGGAAGTTTCTCCTTAGTTCTAGGTTGCTTCTCTCCTGGATGAGTTTCCATCCGTTGCTTCTTGTCCTGCTTTCAGGTGCTTTGGAGAATAGGTTGACTCCCTCTTCTTTGGGGCAACTCCTGAGATATTGGAAGACTGCTATCATATCCCCCTTCGTCCTTCTCTTCGTTAAACTAGACATACCCAATTCCAGCAACCGTTCCCTATATGTTTTAGCCTCCGGTCCCCCGATCATCTTTGTTGCTCTTCTCTGTACTCTCTCTAGAGTCTGGACATCTTTTTTACATCGTGGTGACCAAAACTGGATGCAGCATTCCAGGTGTGGCCTTACCAAGGCCTTGTAAAGTGGTATCCGCATTTCTATAGAGCTGATTTCTGCTTGCGGGAGGGAGACTTGGGGCTATTAAGAAAAACTGGACATGCTTTTCTGCCTCTTTAAGATCCTTTGAGGAAATATATTTTTCTGCCCTTTTAATATTTCCTTCTCTGCGGCGGGGGCTGACTGCCCACACTCTCTTAGATGATCACCAAGTTAAGTAAAGTCACTGGAAGTTGTCTTTGCTGATTCCCATAAAGGTAACAGCTTGAATCTTTTGATCTGAGGAG
Organism: Vipera berus; assembly: GCF_964194415.1. NCBI lineage: Eukaryota > Metazoa > Chordata > Lepidosauria > Squamata > Viperidae > Vipera > Vipera berus. The sequence goes on along the minus strand of NC_138218.1, from coordinate 6,782,977 downwards.
GCGCTCTCTCGTGGATCATCCAATGCTTGGGTTAGAGGAGGGGATCAGTTCTGGGGTACCTGCAGAGGTGGTGTTGTAGGAGATGGCCAGGCTGAGCCTGAGAGAGGAGTCAAATGCATTGTAAGTCACCAGTCCATCCCACAAGTACTGTATAAATCCTTCCCTTCCCCACCATCCAGTCAGAGCTGAAGAAGCTCCTTGGATGAGAAGCGAGACGTCTTCAAAGAAAAACAAGGAAGTCCAGTTGCCTCCTGAAAAAGCACCTTTGTGGACTTGATTGGTTACAGTGGGCTGGACAAGGGACATTTGGGTGTGGGGGGGGAGAAGTTGAACGTAGGGATTTGGGCATAAAATTCACAGTCCCGGTTATGCGAAGCTGCAACACACTCGATCCGAAGTACAACGATAACCTTTCTGAACAAATGGAGCCAAGGATCGCTTCTATTTAGAGGTGCAAGTTGTGGCCAGTTTGACAACTTTTGACGAGCGCTTAGCTGGAAGAACGTCAAGAAGTTGAAAACCACGTCAAGCTGACTTCCATATTCTTGCTTTAAAAACAACAACATGGACATCTCCATCCAATCGCCAGCAATCATCCTCTAATCGAGGGAGGCGTCAAGGAATCTCTAAAAGAAGGCAAAGGACCAGCAGTCTGCAAGGAGTATAAAGAGCCTTGGTGGAGCAGTGGGCTAATGCCTCCTAAAGTAACACCAGCTGCCTGCAATTAGTGCAGGTTCAAGTCCCACCAGGCTCAAGGTTGACTCAGCCTTCCATCCTTCCGAGGTAGGTAAAATGAGGACCCAGATTGTTGGGGGGCAAAAAGTTGACTTTGTAATAATGCCGCTTGGGGTGTGTGTGTGAAAGCCCTAATAAGCAGGCGTATACGTAGAATGAAGGCTACTGCTAAGCTTGTAAGCCGCCCTGAGTCTTCGGAGAAGGGCGGGATATAAATGGAATTAAAATAAAAATAAAAAATAAAAAAAATCGCCAGCAATCATCCTCTAATCGAGGGAGGCGTCAAGGACTCTCTGAAAGAAGGCAAAGGACCAGTGGTCTGCAAGGAGTATAAATCCTTTCATTTCCCCACCATCCACTCAGAGCTGAAGAAGCTCCTTGGACGAGAAGCGAAATGCCTTCAAAGAAACAGAAGAAAGTCCAGTTGCCTCATGAAAAAAAAGCGCCTTTGGGGGGGGACAACCATGACCTGGATGACTGAGAACCTCCATAGACACCTATAGTCTACTTGTCATCAGCCTGTACCAAGGTCTCTCCCTGTTGCATTTCTGCCCGAGGCTGGCATGCAGGGAGGAAGGAACCGCAAAACTGCACCTTTTCCAATGGCTTCCCTGCTTTTCAGCTTTCCAGTTGAGGCAGATGCCTCCGACAACGAGCAAAATTACACAGCCAAGTGCCTTCCAAATGAGTCTGTGGCTCAGTTGTTTAAGTTTGCCCACCTGGAGTGAAAGAGAGGCCTGGAGCTTCGGAAAATTGCGGGCTTCTCCATGAGTCAGCCGGGTGCCCTGCTGCACTCCCAGCGCAAACATTTCCCCCATCTCTCGCGATGGTGCGCCATCTGGTCCGCTGACACAGAGAGGAGGGTGCAGGCGGAATAAGCAACATTTCCAGAATTTTCATAAGTACGGAGGACTTTTCCAAGCGGCCTTTATGAGGATTAGAATTGTGCTGCAAATTGCTAGTGGCCCAGTTTAAATTCGTTCCCCTTTGCTGTAGGAAGCGTGGGGTTTGGAAGAAATGGCGTCGAGCTGGTGGCACCGAGCCCAGGGCCACAGAGATGGATGAACTGTGAATAACAGAATAACACAGTTGGAAGGGACCTTGGAGTTCCCTTGGAGGTCTTCTAGTCCAACCCCTTGCTCACGCAGGAGACCCTAGACCATTTCAGACAAATAGTTGTCCAATCTCTTCTTAAAAACCTCCGGTGATGGAGCAGTCACAACTTCTGGAAACAATCCACAGAATAACACAGTTGAAAGAGACCCTTTCAGACAAATAGTTGTCCAATCTCTTCTTAAAAAACTTCCAGTGTTGGAGCATCCACAACTTCTGAAGGCAAGCTGTTCCACTGGTTAACTGCTCTCACCTTTAGGAAATTTCTCCTTAGTTCCAGGTTGCTTCTCTCCTTGATTAGTTTCCATCCATTATTTTTGTCTTGCCTTCAGGTGCGTTGGAAAATAAGTTGACGCTGGAATATTGCTATCAAAGAAATTGACCTGGTATAACAAACACCATTAATTCACCACTTCAGACGTCCCGTGTTTGAAGAGAGAGCATCAAACAACTCAATTGTTGTTTTTGCTTTTTTTTCTTTTTCTTTTTTTAAATCTTCTTCCTTTTGTTCTCGCCCACATTTCTTCTTTTTTGGTCTCCAGGAAATGGCCAGCCATCAGATCCTTACTGAATGACTGTGATGCCGCTAATTAGCATATATATTGTTTGTCCTGGTTTAAATTTATAGCAAACAGCAATATTTTACACTCCAGTAAAGTTAATAAATGAAGCTTTGGGCTATAAAAATTTCATGTTCTTTTGTGCAAAGGTCAATTATAAATAGTTAAGCACATATTCCTCCGGATGCTTTAGGCTACGGCAACGGGATGGGTGAAAATAGTTTCTAGCAGATTTAATAATAATAATAATAATAATAATAATAATAATAATAATAATAATAATAATAATAATAATAATAATAATAATAAAGTTGGAAGGGACCTTGGAGGTCATCTAGTCCAACCCCCTGCTCAGGCAGGAAACCTTATACCATTTCAGGCAAATGGCTGTCCAGTCTCTTCTTAAAAACCTCCAGCGTTCACCACCTCTGGAGGCAGGTTGTTCCACTGGTTAATTGTTCTCACTGTCAGGAAGTTTCTCCTTAGTTCTAGGTTGCACTAACCCAGAAGAAAACAGAGGTTTGATAGCTTGGGTGACAGTCCTTGCTACCTTCGCTGGAAGAAAAGCAGTGTGGGGGGTAGAGCCTTTTAATCATCTTCCATGGGGATATAGGAGTAGTTGCTTTCTCTGATATATGGACCATATATAGACATCACAAGCAACGTCACCCTCTCAACCCCTGTGCAGGTTCTGATGTTCCAAAATTATCCAGTTTGGGGTTTTCGTCTCAGCTGAAAAAGAAGAGAAGGTTCCATGGGAAAGTTCCTAGGTGTTGCAGAGCGATAGCTCACAAATTTCCCTCGAAGATGTTTCCCTTCTCATCCACAAAGCTCCAGAGTCAGAGCTGAAGAAGCTCCTTGGATGAGAATCGGAAAACCCTTCAAGGGAAAAACAAGGTCCAGTTGCTTTTTGGAAAAGCACCTTCGGAATAGCTGGGCGGAGAAAGAGTGGCTCAGAAAGAATTTTTTCGCAGGAGGAAGAAGGGATTCTTCCTGAATTCGCAATTATGCATAATTTACCGGATTTATCCTCACCTTCATTCTATATAAGGCGATTAGTTTCTCAGCTCGTGATAAACCCAACACATTCCACAAGCTGGACCAACTTAACAGTTCCAGGCTAGCGGAGAAGGATGAGTGCTGACAAATTTTGCAGCTCAGTGTAAACTGGATCCAGGCCAAAGGAAAAGCGGAATTTGAACCTCACCTCAAACATACGGCGTGATTCTCAAAGCTAAGGGTTTTGCTGAAGCCAAATGGCCCATAACATCAACTGCTGTTTGTTTATGTTTTGGACCAATCGTGTCAAGTCGCCAATGTAATCGCCCTGTTTGTTCTGCTCAATCAATCTGATTTTCTATGCTCTGGAAAAAGGAATAAAGAGAAGTCCTTAGGTGTAGGACGTTATGGTAGAAGGAGAAGTGGAAGGAAAAAGGTTGCAGACCAAGAAAGACAGAGCTGGGATAGAGTCTCCTGCTTGAGCAGGATAATGGACTATAAGACCCCCCCCCAGGCTCAAAAAAAGCTAATACTGTACAATCCTGGGTTGCATAAACAGAGGCGTAGAAACAAGTTCACGTGAAGTATTAATACCACTTTATGAAACCCTAGTAAGGCCACACCTGGAATACTGAAGCCAGCTTTGGTCACCATGTAAAAAAAAAAGATGTTGAGAGTCTGGAAAAAATTCAGAGAAGAGCAACTAAGATGATCCAAGACCTGGAGACTAAAACATATGAAGAACGGCTACGGGACTTGGGTTTGGCTAGTCTAAAGAAAAGAAGAAATAGGGGAGACATGATAGCAGCATTCCAGTATCTGAGGGACTGCCACAAAGAAGAGGAGGGGGTCATGATATTCTCCAAAGCACCAGAGGGAAGGAAAAGAAACAATGGTTGGAAGCTGATCAAAGAGAGAAGCAACCTGGAATTAAGGAGAAACTTCCTGACAGTGAGGACAATTAACCAGTGGAATAGCTTGCCTCCAGAAATCATGGGTGCTCCATCACTGGAGATTTTCAAGAAGAGACTGGACATTCACCTGTCTGGGATGGTATAGGTTCTCCTGCTTGAGCAGAGGTCTGGACTAGAAGACCTCCAAGGTCCCTTCCAGCTTCTATTCTATTCTATTCTATTCTATTCTATTCTATTCTATTCTATTCTATTCTATTCTATTCTATTCTATTCTATTCTATTCTATTCTATTCTATTCTATTCTATTCTATTCTATTCTATTCTATTCTATTCTATTCTATTCTATTCTATTCCTTCCAATCCCATTATTTATTCTATGTTCTTTGTGTGAAGTTGGACAAAACACCCAGCCCATCACCAAGCATTTGTCATCAGTTCTAACCTGGTAACTAGGCAACTGAAAGATGTACAGCCTCATTCAAGGATAAACTCCAAGGTGACTAGAGAAAGGATGCACAACTGTGCGACGGAGAGCCTTGCCAACTGGTTTAGGGCTGTTTTCTCAACCTTGGCCATTTTAAGAGATGTGGACTTCAGCTCCCAGAATTTGCCAACGAGCAGGCTAGGTAAGGAGTTCTGGGAGCTGAAGTCCACATATCTTGCTGAGGTTGAGAATTGTTGTGGTAGACTGACCTCACCAGATCTGCTTGCGGTGAAGTTATCCATCTTCCTTCCTTCCTTCCTTCCTTCCTTCCTTCCTTCCTTCCTTCCTTCCTTCCTTCCTTCCTTCCTTCCTTTCTTTCTTTCTTCCTTTCTTTCTCTTCCTCCCTTTGTCCCTCCCTCCCTCCCTCCCTTCATTTCTTCCTCCCTCCCTCCCTCCCTCCCTCCCTCCCTCCCTCCCTCCCTCTTTCTTTCTTTCTTTCTTTCTTTCTTTCTTTCTTTCTTTCTTTCTTTCTTTCTTTCTTTCTTTCTTTCTTTCTCCTTCTCAGCCCCAACTAAATCAATTCATCACCAGCTGCTCCATAATGCTAGCTTTAAAAACAATGGGCGCTATCCCTCTTCCCGTGGGGTGTCTTCTAGAGATATTCCAAAAGAAATACACCAGCGCAGACATGATAAATGGCTGGGAAGATGCTCTGGAGGGAAAATGCATTGAAGAGGGTGAAGGAGGGTGTGTGTGTGTCTTTTATTCAGCAGGTAGCTCACTCAACCCTTTTCAGCTGTCCAGTTCTAGGGGGGGGGGAAACAAGAAGGCTTGCTATAATTTGTTTCCGTGCCCCTGACTTCGGGACAACAGCGAGAGTCTTTGATCCTGCCAAGTGTGAAAGCCTCAATTTATAAATGAGACGATGGCTGTCCTTGACCACCGTTGGTGGGTGAAGTCAGCTTGCTGCTTTCAACAGCAGGATGGACCTTTTCAAGATGGAAAAATGTCCCTGTTGAAAAGCTCAGTTGTCGAAAGCTGATAAGACGCGGGGACACATCTGCGGATATCATTGTTACGTAAAAGTCAAGAAGGTTCCCACGGAGAAGCACAGTGGGTCATCCCCCTGCACGGTGATCTATCAAAGATGTCCTTCTTTTTGACAAAGACAACCTCGCCACCGTTATTTCTCAAAACAGTCTCCGACTCTGAACATCCTGGAACTTGTCTGGCTTTTTTTTCTTGTTGTTGTTCACAAGAACCTAAGATTGGATCAGCCCAGCGGTTTATCAGTTCTTCAAGAAGTTGTCGGCTTGGATTCTTCAGCATCCAGCGGCTCCATGCGCCTCTGAACAATCGCAACCTGGTTACCTTTCCAACACGCTTTCTTATCTGCTAATTGGGGAGGAAAAGAAGCCCGTGTCCCTCACTTTTTTTTATTTTCCACTGGGCCACCAGCTGGGGCTGAAGGACACTGCGTGGATGGGGCTGAGGATGGAAGGCAGGGGTGTGGACAAAGAAAACTGAACAGCGTGATTGAAGGTAGACAGAGGCTGAGAAGAATTTGAAGAAGTGGACCGCTAAAGCATCCAAGTAGGATACGATGGACATCGTATCAAAGTTCAAAGAGACTTCCGTGGGCTCTTTTTTCAGCCTACGTGAGGAAGAGGGTGGGGTGGATTTAGTAGCCATTTTGCATTACTCCCAAGCTGCGTCATCTTGAGTGAGGGTCAGTGGGAAACTCTCCCCTTGCAAACAGTGGAGAGTTGTCAGGGAGGAGATATTTTGCAAATGACTCTCAGCAAAGATAAGATGATTTAGGGGCCTGGAGACTAGACAAAGAAGATTAGGAGACTAGAGGCTAAAACATATAAAGAGCAGTTAAAGGAACTGGGTATGTCTAGTCTTGTGAAGGGACGCGGTGGCTCAGTGGGTTGGGACGCTGAACTTGTCGATCAGAAGGTCTGCAGTTTGGCGGGTCGAATCCCGAGTGCCGTGTAGCAGAGTGAGCGCCTCTTACTCGTCCCAGCTTCTGCCAACCTAGCAGTTTGAAAGCACGTAAAAAATGCAAGTAGAAAAATAGGGACCACTCTGGTGGGAAGGGAACAGCGCTCCGTGCGTCTTTGGCGTCTAGTCATGCCGGCCACATGACCACGGAGACGTCCTCAGACAAGCGCTGGCTCTTCGGCTTTGAAACGGAGATGAGCACCGGCCCCTAGAGTCGGAAATGACTGGCAGGCATGTGCGGGGGAAACTTTACCTTTAGTCTTGCGAAGGAAGAACTAGTCTTCCAATATCTAAGGGGCCACCACCAAGAAGAAGGAATCAAACTCTTCTCCAAAGCTCCTGAAGGGAAGGCAAGAAGCAACCGATGGAAACAGTGGAAGAACTTGCCTCCAGAAATTGAAGGTTTTTAAGAAGAGACTGGACAGACCCTTGTCTGAAATGATATAGGGACTCCGGCTTGAGCAGGGCAACCCCTTATAAGATCTCCAGCCTCTAACCCTGTTATTCTATAGGTAAAGGTAAAGGTTCCCCCACACATGCGTGCTAGTCGTTTCCGACTCTAGGGGCCGGTGCTCATCTCCGTTTCAAAGCCGAAGAGCCAGCGCTTGTCCGAGGACGTCTCCGTGGTCATGTGGCCGGCATGACTAGACACCAAAGGTGCACGGAATGCTGTTACCTTCACACCGGAGTGGTCCCTATTTTTCTACTTTCATTTTTACGTGCTTTCGAACTGCTAGGTTGGCAGAAGCTGGGACAAGTAACAGGCGCTCACTCTGCTAAGTGGCACTCGGGATTTGACCCTATATTCTGCTCCAAATCTAGAGAAAAGAAGGACTAGAGGTGACATGATAGCAGCATGCCAGTATTTGAAGGGCTGCCACAAAGTAGAGGGTGGTCAACCTGCTTTCCAAAGCACCAGAAGGCAAGACAAGAAACAATGGATGGAAACTAATCCAGGAGAGAAGCAACCTAGAACTGAGGAGAAATTTCATAATAGTGAGAACAATTAACCAGTGGAACGACTTGCCTCCAGAAGTTGTAGGTGCTCCATCACTGGAGGTTTTTAAGAAGAGACTGGACAGTCAGTTGTCTGAAATGATTTAGGGTTTCCTGCTTGGACTATAAGATCTCCAAGGTCCTATACGTTATTCTGTTAAAGCAGAGGTCCCCAACCTTTTGGGAACCAGGGACCGTGGAGAGAGGTTTTTCCGCAGACTGGAGGGTGCATGGTTTTGTGTGCTGCCTGCATCCCATGGATGGGGCTTTGCTTGTTTGTGTGGACCGGTTGCTGGCATGCTGGGGTCCGGTACCAGTCCATAGACCGGGGGTTTGGGGACCCCTGTGTTAAAAGGAGAAGAAGCCAAGCCTTCAAAGAGTTCTGAGAAGAAGAAGAAATGCCACTGGGAAACATTTCAGCTCATTTCTAGTTACCAGTGGAAGCGCTGATTTCATGCAAGAAGCTATATTTAAAAAAAACACTGTCCCCTTTGTTCATTTATAAGGTGTCCTTGGCTTTTAAAAAATCCGTGGTAGACAATAAAAATTGCACACCCATGAGAGATAATAGCTAGGATGGAACACTAGACAAAGGTGAAGGAAAACTGCTATTAAAGGGCCTTGAAGTCTGATGGAGTTTGCTGCTATACAATTAATCAATTAAAGCAAAAGACAGAACAAAATTGCCCGGTTTGTTTGGAATGAAAGGCAAATGCATTTCGCCACAGACTTCATCTTCATTTCAAAACCGGGTCGCTATTTTCATTCTCGCGGACTCTTCATAGAAAAATGAAATTTTTGAAAAGGAGGGAAGAATGAAGAGGCCACGTTCTCCCATGAAAGCTTGTTTGGAAACCACAGAGCAAGATAGGTCTGTTGGTGGGATTATTCGTCCTACATTTCACCCAATAGCGAAAATGCTTCACACGTTGTCCCAAAGGTCCTTTTCAAAAAGGCAGCTGGATTTTGGTTTTCCTTGAAGACGTTTCGCTTCTCATCCAAGAAGCTTCTTCCGTTCTGGGTTAGTTCTGGGTCAGTTCCGGGTCAAAGCTGAAGAAGCTTCTTGGATGAGAAGTGAAACGTCTTCAAGGAAAAACAAAGTCCAGTTGCCTTTTCAAAAAGCAACTTTGGGACAACCATGACCTGGACGACGCAGAATCTCCATAGACACTTTACACATTGCTTGCTTTCCTCAAGCTTCAGGAGAATTAGGTGTGACGGTGCTTTTATTTTTATTTACAGCATTTGTTATTCCAGTTCTTCCCAGTAACAAGAGTTAGACTCCTTGCATTCCTTGATTCATGTGGCTCCAGACGAGGGTTAGATATTAACAATTTGCAAATGAGTGTCTTTTATCTTGGTCCTGATAAGTCACAGTGAGGTCTATGAGCCCCTTCTAGGAAGGAAGGAAGGAAGGAAGGAAGGAAGGAAGGAAGGAAGGAAGGAAGGAAGGAAGGAAGGAAGGAAGGAGAAGGAGGTGAAGGAGGGAGGAAGGGAGAAAGAAGATGGGAATGAGAGGAAGGAAAGAAGGAAGGAAGCAAGGAAGCAAAGAAAGAAGGAAAAGGAGGGAGGAGATGGGAAGGAAGGAAGGAAGGAGAAGGAGGGGAAGGAGGGAGGAAGGGAGAAAGGAGATGGGAATGAGAGGAAGGAAAGAAGGAAGGAAGCAAGGAAGCAAAGAAAGAAGGAAAGAAGGAAAAAGGGAGGGAGGAGATGGGAAGGAAGGAAGGAAGGAGAAGGAGGGGAAGGAGGGAGGAAGGGAGAAAGGAGATGGGAATGAGAGGAAGGAAAGAAGGAAGGAAGCAAGGAAGCAAAGAAAGAAGGAAAGAAGGAAAAAGGGAGGGAGGAGATGGGAAGGAAGGAAGGAAGGAGAAGGAGGGGAAGGAGGGAGGAAGGGAGAAAGGAGATGGGAATGAGAGGAAGGAAAGAAGGAAGGAAGCAAGGAAGCAAAGAAAGAAGGAAAGAAGGAAAAAGGGAGGGAGGAGATGGGAAGGAAGGAAGGAAGGAGAAGGAGGGGAAGGAGGGAGGAAGGGAGAAAGGAGATGGGAATGAGAGGAAGGAAAGAAGGAAGGAAGCAAGGAAGCAAAGAAAGAAGGAAAGAAGGAAAAAGGGAGGGAGGAGATGGGAAGGAAGGAAGGAAGGAGAAGGAGGGGAAGGAGGGAGGAAGGGAGAAAGGAGATGGGAATGAGAGGAAGGAAAGAAGGAAGGAAGCAAGGAAGCAAAGAAAGAAGGAAAGAAGGAAAAAGGGAGGGAGGAGATGGGAAGGAAGGAAGGAAGGAGAAGGAGGGGAAGGAGGGAGGAAGGGAGAAAGGAGATGGGAATGAGAGGAAGGAAAGAAGGAAGGAAGCAAGGAAGCAAAGAAAGAAGGAAAGAAGGAAAAAGGGAGGGAGGAGATGGGAAGGAAGGAAGGAAGGAGAAGGAGGGGAAGGAGGGAGGAAGGGAGAAAGGAGATGGGAATGATAGGAAGGAAAGAAGGAAGGAAGCAAGGAAGCAAAGAAAGAAGGAAAGAAGGAAAAAGGGAGGGAGGAGATGGGAAGGAAGGAAGGAAGGAAGGAAGGAAGGAAGGAAGGAAGGAAGGAAGGAAGGAAATATTCCATATGTTTTCACAAGATCAAAAGCTGATGGGTCCTTTGATTGGCCAAGCCTCTTTAAAACACCTCGTACAAGTGAAGAACCTTTAGGAATTTCCCATGAATCTTTGCGTTACCCTTGCCTCAGTTTCTTGATCCTTCTCGTCTCCCATTCTCTTTTCAAGCCGCTGAACACAACCAAAGGTTCAACTCATTACAGGGTCTTATCAGCATAACATTTTATTTTCTCCCTTAGCATAGCACACGGTGACCTTAAAAGCAATATCTCAAAGCAGTTTATTCAGAAAAATTATGAGTCACCGTCCCCTGTTCCTCACCTTCTCTTTCTCTAAACACGCCAGCTGATTTTTTTTTTAATCGCACGCTTTATCTTAATTGCACAATTTGAGGGCAAGCACAGCCAAGAAAAAAAAGAATAATAAAGTCATGGGGTTTTTTGTGTTTGCTAATAAGACAGTGAGTTTAATATCAGGAAAAGAGAGGGCAAGAAAGCTTTCTGGAAGTGGAAAAAAAAACCCCAAAAACCAACCTTATTTTGGATTCCCATTCATCCCTATGGAAGTCACAAACCCGGATTTCTTTGCTGTCGGTAACGTTAAGTTTAGTTTATCCGACAATTTCTTTCATTACTTTTTTTTTCCTGTTAGAATGGTGAAGAAAAAAAACGCATGTTTGATTTTGAGTTTCAGGTTTTAAGGTGTCCTGAGATTTATTTATTTTTTTTGAGCTACTCCCTGAAAATAGCTTGAATTGCCTCCCTGAGTGTTTTGGCTCACAGTAGGCATGTAAGGATATTTCTGTATCATCTAGTAAACTGGAAAACTATCGTTGGATTTAATTTAATCCACCTCAACTGCTTTTCTTTTATATCCTGAATAGGGCTTTGTAGCCCGCAAATATATTATTGAGATGTAAAATTTTCTTTTTTTTTAATCTTCCTTCCTTCCTTCCTTCCTCCCTCCCTCCCTCCCTCCCTCTCTCTCTCTCTCTCTCTCTCTCTCTCTCTCTCTTTCTTTCTTTCTTTCTTTCTTTCTTTCTTTCTTTCTTTCTTTCTTTCTTTCTCTCTCTCTCTCTTTCTTTCCTTCCTTCCTTCCTTCCTCTTTCTTTCTTTCTTTCTTTCTTTCTTTCTTTCTTTCTTTCTCTCCATCTTTCCTCAAAACTCTTACTTTCTTTCTCGTAAAAAGAGACTGTTGTAGAAATGGAGGCCAAGCCTGTGACTTAGAATAGAATAACAGATTTGGAAGGTGACCTTGGAGGTCACCTAGTCCAAACCCTCTGCTCAGGCAGGAAACCCTATACCATTTCAGACAAATGGTTGTCCAATCTCTTCTTAAAAATCTCCAGCTTTGGAGCACCCACCACTTCTGGAAGCAAAGCTGTTCCACTGATTATTTTTTCTCCTTGTCAGAAAATTTCTTCTTAGTTCTAGGTTGCTTCTCTCCTTGAGTAGTTTCTTTTAGGTTGGTACATAATTCATTAAGTTGGGGTTTTGATCAATTTACAGAAGATCACAACTCTGGGTGTGGTGCTCGTGTGTGTTAATGGACACTTTATTTTGACTCTCTGCCTGAGATAGATCATGTGTCCCGACAAAGAAAGAGGGGGAAAAAACATGAAGAACAGAAACGGGTGCTCATAACAATATAGTGTTGGTTATCAGTTGTCTTAAAGACCCAGCTGAGCCCAGAACCAATTGTTAAGTGACTTTTTGTTAAGTGAATCACTGCAGCTGATAAATTAGTAACCCAGTTGTTAAACGAATCTGTTCAAAAAAGGGGATCACTTGATCCCGGGGCCACTGCCACAGTCATAAAAACAAACAAGCTAGCAAGCATCTGAATTTGGATCAACGTGACCACGGGGGGGGGGGGGCTGCTGCTGTGCTGTTGTTAACTTTGGACAGTCGCTAAATGAACGATTTTAGGCTTTCGTATCCATCCATCCATTCTACGAAAATGAAAATGTCCAGCTTTAGACCAGAACAAAGCTTTTGTTGGCTTCGAAATCTGGCTCAAGACTGGCTCGGGTGATCGAGTTTCGTCTGGAGGAGAGAAAAAAAAAAACGCCAGCAGAAAAGGCCAAGCCTTTTTGAACGGGAGTTAGGAAAGCAGATCAGCTATAATACGGCTCCTGAGTTTGGCTTTGTTTGCTTGTTGAACTGGAGGATGGAATTAACCCCAGTTTGTGAACCCAGTCTGTCAGACCTGGTTTACACAGCCCTCTTTGTGGCTAGATGGAAGGAGATGAGGTAAGGTAAAGGTAAAGGTTCCCCCGCACATGCGTGCTAGTCGTTTCCGACTCTAGGGGCCGGTGTTCATCTCCGTTTCAAAGCCGAAGAGCCAGCGCTTGTCCGAGGACGTCTCTGTGGTCATGTGGCCGGCATGACTAGACGCCAAAGGCGCACGGAACGCTGTTCCCTTCCCACCGTAGCGGTCCCTATTTTTCTACTTGCATTTTTACGTGCTTTCGAACTGCTAGGTTGGCAGAAGCTGGGACAAGTAACAGCTGCTCACTCTGTTACGCGGCACTCGGGATTCGACCCGCCAAACTGCCGACCTTCTGATCGACAAGCTCAGCGTCCTAACCCACTGAGATGAGCAAGCGGTCAAAAGCCCATAAAAACTTTGCAATTTTTCCCCTACAGTTCCTTGGCCTGGGAGAGGAAGTGGAGTATCTGCAGAGGGGGGCGACCATCTGATTTTGTAACCGAGTTTATAACTCCAAGCATGGTTCCTTTTTACCCCTGGAATTCAGTCTCACAGCTAAGGTTGGCAGCCGAGGGTGAAAACATGGGGATCACCGCTTCCAGATTCCTAGAGGTGCAGCTTAATTGTTTGAGTTTCTGTTGCTGCAACTTATCTCCCCGTGTCATATGGCTGAGAACTGGAGGCTGCCAGGAAAATAATGAATGAGCAGCACAGAGAGTTTGTGCCTCGGTTGTCTTCTTCAGTTAGGTTACACACACACACACACACACAAAGAGGGGGGGAGGGAGAGAGAGAGAGAGAGAGAGAGAGAGAGAGAGAGAGAGAGAGAGAGAGAGAGAGAGAGAGAGAGAGAGAGAGAGAAGTGAATAAAGAGAAGTGAATAAAACAGTCCATCTTGGAAGAAATGCATGGATGCCTGAGGAAAATTAAAATGTTGGGCCTGGCTGAGGAATTCTGGGAGTTGAAGTCCACAAGTCATAAAAGGGCCAAGTTTGAAGACCCCTGCGCAGGGGTCTTCAAACTTGGCCCTTTTATGACTTGTGGACTTCAACTCCCAGAATTCCTCAGCCAGGCCCAACATTTTAATTTTCCTCAGGCATTTTATCCATCTGGCCTTCAAGCGTAGTCTCATGAAGACGTGAAGACACCATGCGCTAAAATCCTGCGTGGCAGTTTTACTGCGGCTTGCTTCGTTGTCATATCGTCTGTTGTCTTGACGATGCTATTGTGGTTTGAAGGAGTTATTATTTTCTCTTAGAAGTGCATTTTAAATTTCCCTAGAAGAAGAAATATTATGAAAGGCTAAATACAGCTTACAGTTCCAGTTCAAAGCTGTGACATTCAGTTGAACTGGTGGTGGGTTATTCATCCTTTGCCATCTTTTTTTTTAAATCCATTGGGAGGATAAAACCCACCTCACTTTTTCTGACATATCTTTTTTCCCCCCTTTCTTCCATGCACAAAACTGTTTACAGGTACCCCAATCTGCCTCTGAGTAATAGCGGTTTATCCATCTCTCTTGCCTGCCTTTGACATGTAGTTAGGCTGCTGACTTTCTGCAGATTGTAAATACAGCTCTACAATTCACAAAGCCATTGACCTGTTAGGAAAGATATAATCCTTTCAAACTCTAAAGCAGCAGCAAATCAGGGGTCCGCGTTGCAAGCTTAATTTGCAAAACACCAGGTTGCATAGGTAGGGCAGATCTAAACTATGTGTGTGTGTGTGTGTGTGTGTGTGTGTGTGTGTGTGTGTTAATATGCAGCCCTACCACCAGCCCCTTGGGCTATCTCCTTCTCTCCATTTGGGATGTAAAGTAGTAATTGGCACAGAATTCTAAAAATAAAATCCAATTCTAGCTCTTTCAGATTTTGACCTTCAAACATGCTGTGCCCAGAAAATGAAATTCTAAAAGAAACAAAATGCCTTCACACACACACACACACACACACACACACACACACACACACACACACACACAAACACACAAAGAGAGACAGATCAGTATGCTATTTAGCTGTCTATCCTTATTTTTGAATTGCTGGTGGTCCCACTCAGGGGGTAAACTGGTTGTGTTGAAAAAGTTGGAGAGAAAAGCAAAGGCAGATGCGAATTCTCTTAAAAAGTGGTTTGGGTTTTTGGGTGTTTTTTTTTGCAATTTAAAAATAAAGTGTGAACTCTGCTTCCTCTGAATGAACAATTGAGAGTACTATTGTTATGCATATTTGAGTAAATGTTCACACAATTGGATGCAGAATGTATTCAATTATCCCTTCCATTGTTATGCTCACACAAACTACGGGTACTGAGCAACTGAATTTGGAGGGTTCCCACAGACTGCTGAATGAGAAGCTGACCAGAATTTGCACCATAGAAAGAGAAAGAGGAAGGGAGAAAGGGGGAAGGAAGGAAGGAAGGAAGGAAGGAAGGAAGGAAGGAAGGAAGGAAGGAAGGAAGGAAGGAAGGAAGGAAGTTTAGAAAGGTCAGCACTAAACAGAGTTTTTGAGAATGCAGCAATCCATCTCCAGAAGATCCTGATTCTATCCCTCTATTAATGGAGCCTAGGACTGTATTGGCTTTTTCGGCTGCTGCATCACACCATTGGCTCATAATGTCAGCTCATAATGTTGGCTCTTTGATGATCCTCCTTAACTTTGAACCAAAGGAGATTTCAGGTCTGCAGCCCAAGGAATGACAAGGTTCAAACACAATCCTGTAGGAAAAAAGCAGTTGGCTTTAGAGAGGAAGAGCTGGTGAAGCCTATTACTAAACCTTTACTCTAATGGCCCTCTTCAGAAAAAAAAATTGGACTAAATGTTATTGACAGATCTGAGCGTCTCTCTCTCCTCTCTCTCCATATCCAATACTGAGAATTAAACTCTGTGCTTTCACTGAATTTTACTTGCCATTTAGGGGGAAATAGATTTTATATCTTGTCCATGAACGATTTTCCAAATTGTATGCCATTTCCCCTAACTGGTTCAGTTCCCCACCCCTCCACCCCTTTGCATGGCAATAAACATGCAAAGACAGCTTAATTTGCTTCATTTAGGTAATATTCTGTGCAAAACAGAGTCATTATTCTTTATTTTAGGCACACTTTAAATGTACGCTTACACCAAGCATAACTACACTTCCATACTGTAAAAGTATTATTGACTCAGAATGGGAAGCTATGACGCTAATGTAATTCTGATCTGGGTTTTTTTTTAAATGTTTGGATGGCTTGTGAGTGCTCCATCACTGGAGATTTTTAATAAGAGACTAGACAGTCACTTGTCTAAGACGGTATAGGTTCTCCTGCTTGAGCAGGGGGCTGGACTAGAAGATCTCCAAGGTCCCTTCCTATTCCATTCCATTCCATTCCATTCCATTCTATTCTATTCTATTTCTTATTTTCTATTCTATTCTATTCTATTCTATTCTATTCTATTCTATTCTATTCTATTCTATTCTATTCTACTCAATTCTATTCTACTCTACTCTACTCTACTCTACTCTACTCTACTCTACTCTACTCTACTCTACTCTACTCAATTCCATTCCATTCTATTCTATTCTACTCTACACTACTCTATTCTGTATGTCTATTTTCTGTCCATTTTCTAAGAAGCCTCCAAGGAAGACAAAGCAATTAAACAAGACTCCAAATAAGATATCAATAACTCCATATTTGATTCCCTTCCCCCACTCGCTTGGCTTGTGAAAAAACAAGCATAGGACGTGCAACCATGTGGTATTGCTGATCCAACCTCTTTCAAAGTCTAAAGATCTAAAACTTTGATGTTGTATATGTGGACAGCAGCAGGATTACCTTACGGACAAAAAATGGAAGGACACTTCAATCCCCACAATGGACGAACGGCTGCAAAAGTCGATGGAGTTAGCAGAGACGGCTAAATTGACTGCTTTGATCAAAGAAAAATAAAACACAATCCCTTTTGTCCAGCTTCTGGACTTTGCGCTGGAGGTGGGGAAAAAGATGAAACTTCGATTTGGGGCTTTACCGATTAGATTGTTGTTATCGAAATGGCTAGTTTATACTCTTACGCAAAAGTCAGAAGTTGAGGTTTGATGTTTTTATCTTCTTCTACGGCACCAAAGGGAGTTGGAGATCAATGCCTTTTCTTTTTTCTTTCCCTTCTTTTCTACACCTTTTTCCTCCCTTTCCCCTCAAATTACCTTTCCTGTTGTTTGCTTTTGTATTTGCGTATTTTATATTATAGGGATGCGGTGGCTCAGGGGGTTGGGACGCTGAGCTTGTCGATCAGAAGGTCGGAAATTTGGCGGGTCGAATCCCGAGCGCCGCGTGACAGAGTGAGCGCCTGTTACTCGTCCCAGCTTCTGCCAACCTAGCAGTTCGAAAGCACGTAAAACATGCAAGTAGAAAAATAGGGACCACTCCGGTGGGAAGGTAACAGCGTTCCGTGCGCCTTTGGCGTCTAGTCATGCCGGCCACATGACCACGGAGACGTCCTCGGACAAGCGCTGGCTCTTCGGCTTTGAAACGGAGATGAGCACCGGCCCCTAGAGTCGGAAACGACTAGCACGCGTGTGCGGGGGGAACCTTTTTACCTTTATTTTATATTATAAGCTAATAAAAAGGACAGCCGTAAAAAAATTAATGGTACTGGGGGAAAAAAATCATCCAGCAATGTGGGTTTCGTGAGGAAATCAAATCCATATTTAGGCTTCAGGAAAACACACTCGTTTTACAGGTTTAAAGGATAAATTGCACCTTTCCCTTTCTTTAAAAGAATGTGTGTACTCCTGTGGCTCTCTAGGTTTTTAAATTTTTATTTTCTAACCATGGCTCCCTTCCTGCGTGCTTTTTAGATATCATGCTCACATCGTTCCTTTGGGTTCCTTTCCTGCCTTATGGGTCCTTCTGCAAAGCAAACTTCAGTTTGAGTTTTCCAAAGTTTTTTTTTTAAAAAATACCTGTGTAATAACTCCGGGCAAACAACAATGCTTTGAGTTTTGTGTACAGAGTCAATAGCCCTGCTGCTATTTCCTTCAACGGTGTGAAATAAATCTTCCACGATGCTAGAAACCGGTCCGTAGTTGCCCTGAACCCATTTCTTGTAGGCATCTAAGGTGGCTTCAGGCTGAGGAGAAAAGGGAATCAAAAAGAATTTCGGAAGCTATCCTTATGGCAGATTTGGGCCTAGGAAACTTTGAATGAGTCATCAGGCAATCTGGGGTAGAGAGAGAGATCCCATATTTCATGGCCTTTTCTAGAACTAGGATTGTCTTCTGACGCATGGCCCATCTGATTTTTCCAACTGTCTCAGCCCCCCACAACTTATCTGATGTCAGAAAGTGTACATAGGAGATTTTCATGTGTATTTTATAAGCAGCTTAATATACACTTGCCTACAAAGTAATGCAGTTATCTCACAGTAAAACCCTGAGTGTTAAGACAAATTTATTCTGTGGTGACAGATTTAGGTCAGGTTCCCAAATAGGAATAGACAGATTGATGGGCCCAGGAGAGACAGAGAGAGAGAGAGAGAGAGAGAGAGAGAGAGAGAGAGAGAGAGAGAGAGAGAGAGAGAGAGAGAGAGAGAGAGAGAGAGAAGGAGAGAAAGGGAGGGAGGGGGGGGAGAGAGATTGGGCAACCATTTTTCTGAAATGGTACAGTGCCTCTTGCTCCAAGGTCCCTTCCAACTATGTTATTCTGTTATAAGTCTATTAATCGTTGTTCCTGTGAATAGGTCCATTAAGAGAGTCGCCCACCAACACTTTCATGGTGGGCTGTAACTGGGAATGGAATAGAATAGAATAGAATAGAATAGAATAGAATAGAATAGAATAGAATAGAATAGAATAGAATAGAATAGAATAGAATAGAATAGAATAGAATAGAATAGAATAGAATAGAATAGAATAGAATAGAATAGAACAGAATAGAATAGAATAGAATATATGGAATGGAATGGAATGGAATGGAATGGAATGGAATAGAATAGAATAGAATAGAATAGAATAGAATAGAATAGAATAGAATAGAATAGAATAGAATAGAATAGAATAGAATAGAATAGAATAGAATAGAATAGAATAGAATAGAATAGTGGAATGAAGAATAGAATAGAATAGAATAGAATAGAATAGAATAGAATAGAATAGAATAGAATAGAATAGAATAGAATAGAATAGAATAGAATAGAATAGAATAGAATAGAATAGAGGAATGAAGAAGAGAAGAAAAGAGAAGAGAAGAGAACAGAAGAGAACAGAAGAGAACAGAACAGAACAGAACAGAACAGAATAGAATAGTGGAATGAAGAACAGAATAGAATAGAACAGAACAGAACAGAATAGAATAGAATGGAATGGAATTCTTTATTGGCCAAGTATGATTGGGCACACAAGGGATTTGTCTCTGGTGCATAAGCTTTCAACGTACACACAAGCAACAAGTGATGCCATTAGCCCCATCTGTAGAAAGCCTTGTAATGCAAATGCAACAAGCTTTTGTCTTTGCATCACCCACTAGAAGCGCACCAAGCCAGCTGACAGCTCCTGGAGGTGATTGTCCCCTTGAAACAAAGGTAGTCTTTAGAACTGAACCTGGAACATCAAGAATTGCTGAAGGCATACAGCTGTCACTCGTCTGGATCTGGAATCATTAGTGAAACTTTGGATAGAATGTCTGAATAGTGTGGGAGTTGTCCTGGCTGTTCCTTCCTCATCTCCATGAACTTGGAGGACCAGCCAGTCCTCCTGGACCCAGAATGTGGAGAAAAGAATCACAGACAATGAGAGCAGCTTACCTTGTGCATGTTTTGGAAAGTAGATATGCATAGAGAAGGGTTTTTCCTGTTCATCATGAATCATCTTTGCTCTGTTTTCTTGGAACCAGGAGATGTGATTCACTTGTTTCTGGTTTTGTTGATATGAACAAGTTGACAGATGGACAAGCTGCCCATCTAGCTGAGACCTTGCAAAAATCTTGGACATGTAGGACCCATTCGCCTAGTGACAGCCAGGCTACCATGGAATTTAGCTATCGTCTTTATGATTTCCAAGGCATTTTTCCACCCATTATTAAATGTCTTGTTTTCCTCTACAGCATGTTTAACCTGGACTTGTGCACCCAAGGAGAGTACATATTCTCTTCTTTGGCAGCCTGGTGAAGCAACTAGTGTGAGTGCTGCTCTTCTTCCCAGCAAAATCAGAGAAGAAACGGAGGAGAAAGGAATCCAATTGCTACAGTCCCCAACTCGCCTCTATAGAATCCAAGGCCCTTCCCAAGGCTTTCATGTAAGAGCTAATCAAAGAACTCCTCTCATTTCCATGGTAACCCCAACCATCACGCTCAACATCCTTAGCTGCTTTAACATCAACATACTAATAAGATGCAATGCAGTTGGTCCTGCACATAACCAGGTAGGCAGTAACTGAATCAGAGAGAGAGAGAGAGAGAGAGGGAGAAGAGGGGGGGGGAGCTGGCTTTCATCTGCCAATCTGTTCTAGATCTCCCTTAACTTCAGCTAGTCATCCTCACCCAGTCTGAGCACCGGGGAGTCAAAAACCCATAAATCTACAAACTTGCACTGAACTATGATGGAGTCCATCTTCATCTTCAACCAAGAAGGGATCATCCTGCAGTGGGTTGATTTAGGTTGATAAGTAGATAGTTGATTGATGGATTGTTGGATGATGGACTCAGACAGAATGGAACAAAGGGGTCTCCTTGATGCTCTCCAAGCTTCCTTGTTTTCTTGTAGACATTTCATTACCCAACTATGTAACATCATCAGTGCTAGATGGGAATGGCGGTTACAAAGAGGAGGAGGAGGAGGAGGAGGAGGAGGAGGAGGAGGAGGAGGAGGAGGAGGAGGAGGACTGTGGGATCCTTGGTGCTTTCCGAGTTTGGTTGTTTTCTTGCAGACATTTCATTACCCAAACTAGGTATCTCCATCACTGCTATTAGGGAGTGGAATTTGCTCTCAATTTATATTCTAGTGGCTTGCCCTGTCAGTGTTGATGGTCTTAGAGGTTCTTTGTTGGACTCTTTCATGTTGGCTTCTTGGGCAGTTTCTTGATTGGGGTATTGTTTACTTGATTGTTGGTCTGATGTTAATCTTGGGAGTTAATCTGTGCCAATCTGGCT
This sequence comes from Vipera berus, assembly GCF_964194415.1. Classification (NCBI taxonomy): domain Eukaryota; kingdom Metazoa; phylum Chordata; class Lepidosauria; order Squamata; family Viperidae; genus Vipera; species Vipera berus. Next base: position 6,762,312 of record NC_138218.1, on the reverse strand, counting down.
GCTGATTGCTGGTGAAGAGGTGCTTGGATCTCCCTCCCCCCATTTTTATTTTTGGCTGGTTGATTGTCTCTTTTGCATAGTCTATAGATGTTGTTAATGTCTATGTGCCTATTGATGGCTAATTTGTCAGAATACCAGGCTTCTAGAAATTCCCTGGTGTTTTTGGACTTGACTTGGTCTAGAAAAGAGCAAGAAAGCAAGCAAGACCCCTTCATTTCAACCCTGAGCTACAAATATTCTCCTTTATCTAGAATGGAACAAAGCTATGTCTGTTTTAAGAGATCTAATCTTTGTTGCTTGCAGGGACATCATTCGTATTGAATAAAAATGGACCTATGTAATAAACCACAAACATTTGTGGGAAGCTGGAAGAATCAAACAATGACATCTTCCCACGTATGCTGCCATTTATGAACTCACAGGAGACAACCTGACACAAGGACGAAATTGAGGCATTTGTACGATTGCGCGGGCATGTGTTGACATTTGGATATCCCGAAGGTGCTTTTTCAAGAGGCAACTGGATTTTCTTTGTTCTTCCTTGAAGACATTTCACTTCTCATCCCAGAGGCTTCTTCAGTTCTCTGTTTTCTGAACTGAAGAAGCTTCTGGGATGAGAAGCGAAATGTCTTCAAGGAAAAACGAAGAAAGTCCAGTGGCCTCTCAAAAAAGCACCTTTGGGACAACCATAACCTGGGTGACTGAGAATCTCCATAGTTATTTTGATATCATGTTTGGTTATGGACGTCACTAATGATGGTTTAACTGTATGTTTGTCATCTATGGGCCCTTAGCCCAGGAATCCAATGAATTTCACTTCCGTATATATTTATGATCCTATTATGGACGTAAGAGTAGATCCTCCATTGTTTCAAGCGATAGAAAAATAACCATGGGAATTTGATTGAACTCGGATTATATACCCCAAGCTAAAGACAATTTTTCTAAAAAAAAAAACCACAACGTGTGAACTAAAGAAATACACAATTTGTATCCAGTATTTGAGGGGCTGCCACAAAGAAGAGAAGGGGGGGGGGTCAACTTATATTCCAAAGCACCAGAAGGCAGGACAATAAGTAATGGATGGCAACCGATCAAGGAGACAACCAACCGAGAACTAAGGAGAAATTTCCTGACAGTGAGAAAAATTAAGCAGTGGAACAGAGGTTGCCTTCAGAAGTTGTGGGTGCTCCATCACTGGAGGCTTTCAAGAAGAGACTGGACAGCCACTTGTCTGAAATGGTCTAGGGTCTCCTTCTTGAGCAGGGGGCTGGACTAGAAGACCTCCAAGGTCCGTTCCAGCTCTATTCTGAATTGAAATTTGCTTCCGTTTCCTTCTATATCCATTCAGTCCGCATTTTCAGATCTAATCATCAGATGAAATCCATCTGATTTGGACGGTCAATTTGTGCTTTAGTTTGGGCGGGGTGGGGAGGCCTTTCTCTGTATGTGGAAAAAAAAAACAACCATCCAGTTGAGGGACCACTTCAGAAGCCACCAACTCAAGGAGATAATTTATACTGCATCAACTTGATTCAGAAAGTTCGATTCTGAACTTTGGTACCTTCTCCAAATCAAATCTCCACCTAAAGCTAACTCCCAATTTTCCTTCTTTTTAAACAGATTATGGTCCAGTCTAGCAACCTAATCACAATTTGCCTCCTTCATCTCAGGTTGCAAGGGGAAAAAAAGGGGGGGGAAGACCAGTTAATCTCAGGCTGGCAGACAATGATTCAGAATAAATCAAGGGCTCTCACACTTCAGAAAAGAAATATGTTTTATCTTTGGCCATTCCACCCCCACTGGGAGAAATGGCAATTCTTTGTACATGTACACAGAATTTCCTCTCTTCCACACTCTTACCATCTTGTTTGGCACCTGCATAGCTGAAATCTTTACAATTACATACACGACATCGCCAAAGACCATCTTTCCCCCACCCATCTCTGCCGCTTCAACATCCGACGGAGCCACAACCTCACGGAAATTCACATCCTGAGCTCCTTTTTGTGTGTGGGTGTGTGGTTAGACGCGCAACAAAACACGGGCGTCTCATTTACATGGCTGCCCAAACCAATTGCTTTTCATTTCCCAGTGAATGAGGACCTCTGCTTCCCTTCCCTTCCCTTTTCTTTCTTTCTTTATTAATTACATTTTACGTATTATTTTTTCTCGTACTTTTGTTTAAAATCTTTTTTTCCTCTTTTTTTTTTGAAATGTCGGTCGACTTCCTTTGTTCATTTGTTTGTTGTTGTTGTTGTTTTATGTTTGAGTGTGTCTGTTTACAGCAAAAAAAAGGATTAGTTTGTATAGATAAGTACATAAAATTGGGGTTAGCAGAGCTTGGCTGTCATCTGATCGGATTGTTTAAGGATCTCCGTGTTGTACAGATCCAGTGCGTGGTTCACCCGGATGATCTCGGTGTTGGTTAGTTTCAGACGGTGCTTGAGCATACAAGAGAAGAGATCCAGCTGAGGTTTTCCAGGGGCTACAGGAGGTGCCAATCTGTTGACTCGGTCCCGTATATCCAACATCAGCAACATGACCGAGGATGAAGAATAGAACTGCCCGCCTTGTGTGTAGGACTGGTTGACTTGCTGCACCGCGCTACGCAACAGATCAGCATTAAAACGCAAGCTGTATCCAAACACTTGAATGTCTGAAATCTTGATGTAGAACTGGCGCTTGTTGGGATCAGAAAGGTCCACAGGCCCTTGACCAGTTTCGTTACGCATCAAGGAGGGCAACCGAGTCCGGCTGCGTAGGTAGATGTGGACCGTCTCAAAAAATGTTTTCCACCGGTTCCCCAGCAAGAGAGTCCAGTTGTAACACTGGCTGTTCTGCAGACGGATTTTCTCCCAACGCGGGTAGCCAAACTCTCCGAAGGGCATGTTCCAGCCTTCGGAGTGGCTCCCGCTGAAAGGGTTCACGTAGACAAAGAACATGGGGTCCAGGCTGCTGTTGCGCATCTGGCAGATGCGCATGGAGATCCCGATGACCATGTGGATGAAGTCCATCCGGTTCTTGTTGCTCTTTAAGGTCAGGGACATGCGCCGGCGCCACCGGGGGTCAAAGAAGGTGTCCAGGCGGATCTCGTTGCTGATGAAAGTCGTGTGGACGTACAAGCGGGAATCCATCTTTTGAAGGAGGTATTTCAGCTCCAGATCCTGGAAGTCTAAATCCGTCTCAAAGCTGATGAATTGCTCGCTGCGCTCAGAGTCCACGTTCTGGGGCTCGCAGCGCCCCCGGGAGAGGCGGTAGCCCTTGTTGCAGGAGCCGCAGAGGGAGATGTTGGCCAAGCTGCACATGGCACAGCTGTTGTTGCCACCGATGATGCACGGGATGGGCCGCTGGCACAGACTGGTGCTCCCATGGCAGACGCAGCTCCGTTGGCTCTCCAGGAAGGTCCCCCAGAAGCCATTCTCATTGCAGTAAAGCAAAGACTGGACTCGGGAGAGCCACTGCTGTATCGTCCTACAGGTGAGAAAGCATAGGCTATAATAGGGCATCTCTTGACATCTACAAACTTACATTTCTAAGAACTTCTGAGGAAACTCAATGGCTGGGTTCACCCAAGATCAGTTTCCCCAAATCAACTGCATGCCTTACAATCAAGCAAAAGAGCAACTTTCTGCAAAATCACCTCTCCGTTACAAGCCTGACCAGTTTCCAACATCACCACCCATGGTCCTACCTACTCTGGACCTCCATTTCCTCACAAAATTACAGATGGCTCCATAAAATGGAAAGATTGACCACCACTGCTGTAGAACATCAACCAGAAGCTTTCCCTTTTGTGGCCTATAATTTATTTAAATGTATTGGCCGTTCTACTCCAGTGGACTCTGGTAGAGTTTCAGCCATAGGTTGTCCTTTTTAGCTCTGGAACCTAAGGCATGGCTTAACCCTCAAGTAAGATCAAGGTCCCTCAAAGGGGCCTCCATTAGAAGGTTCATAAGGATGGTTTATCCCGGGAGAAAATCCACATGGGAAGGGAGAAAACCAAAGCTCCTTTTAATTTAATCCTCATGGAGTTCGGACAGTAGTCTCCATATCTAAGTCGCTTGATGAGAAGGTGAAATAGTAACCGTCACGTCAAGCTCCACTCTCGGTAATTCCATATAGATCATAGTACCAGATTAGTTTTCTTGGCAACAGCAAAGATATGGATGGCCACTGCCTTCTCCTAAAAGGGTTAGGTGATTGGCGGGCATGGAGGTTTCTACCTTGCTCCTGGTTTGCGGGGAAAAAGATGTGCAAAAAACCCAGAGCTTTATTCCATGACATACAAAGTATACGAGCGTCTCCAGAATCTTACGATACACCCGCTAGGTCAGGGGTAGGCAACCTTGGCTCTTTTATGACTCGTGGATTTCAACTCCCAGAATTCCTGAGCCAGCTTGTCTGGCTCAGGAATTCTGGGAGTTGAAGTCCACGAGTCATAAAAGAGCCAAGGTTGCCTACCCCTGACCTAGGTGAATTGGAGAATTATCTCAAACTCTTTTAGTTTTTTTTTTTTTTTAGATTCAGTCTGGACTTGGCGTCAACCTATCTCCCTGCCATTCCTCAGTTTTTTCATCTGTTAGAGGAAGCTATCGGTACATCCCTGGGAAAAAAAAAATATTTGTGTTTTGTGGGGTTTTTTTTTAACATTTACAGGCCAATCTCTTCATTGCATGGCTTCCTCTAGTCACTGGCTTTGCCTCATAAATCATGCAGTGCTTCCCATTCAGAAATTGCGAAACCAGGTCAGAAAAAAAACAACCAACGAGAAACAAATCCCCAGTTCGCTCCTTCCATTTTCCATTCGAGTCCCCTCTGGCGTTGTTTTTAATTAATGCATTGACTGGGCTTGTTTTGCAAACAAAACTCTAGATGTGCAAGAAGAAAAAAGCAGAAGCACACAAGAGTGAAAAGGTTTTTTTTTTTAACTCAGGCCTTTCCCAACCATTAAAGGTAAAGTAAAGGTAAAGTTTCCCCTGCACAGGCGTGCTAGTCGTTTCCAACTCTAGGGGCCGGTGCTCATCTCCGTTTCAAAGCCGAAGAGCCAGCGCTTATCCGAGGACGTCTCCGTGGTCACGTGGCCGGCATGACTAGACGCCAAAGGCACACGGAACGCTGTTCCCTTCCCACCGGAGTGGTCCCTATTTTTCTACTTGCATTTTTACGTGCTTTCGAACTGCTAGGTTGGCAGAAGCTGGGACGAGTAACGGGCGCTCACTCTGCTACGCGGCACTCGGGATTCGACCCGCCAAACTGCCGACCTTCTGATCGACAAGCTCAGCGTCCTAACCCACTGAGCCACCGTGTCCCTTCTTCCCAACCATTAAGATTAGCTAAATGCACGTTTCTCTCTCTCTTTAGCTTTCCGTTCTGTTTGCCTTCATTTCCATTAAGCGTAGTTGAGTGTCAGTGTGTTCCTTTAGGCCATAATTTGAATATAGAACATGCTATTTCTATTAGAGCTTTGTGAATGGCACAGGAAAATCTCACGCTGTTAATATTACCACTCTACGTTTTTGCAGCCTGCCCCACGTAATAACTACTACTGTCTCTTGCCCAGAGCATTCAGACAGCCAAAAATGGCCCTGGGATGACGTTTCCTTGGATTTAATTGGGTGCAAAGGATATTTGGTAACCTGGTGGCAAAGACTGAGGAGGGGGTTGCATTGAAAAATTTGCGCCTTATTTCTAGGGGAGAAAACCACGCAGACTAGTGCCAAGAAAATTTAGAATGCAGCATTGCAGGATACGTCTGCCCACAGCCAGGAGTTCGATCCTGACCGGCTCAAGGTTAGCTTGGTCTTCCATCCTTCCGAGATGGGTAAAATGAGGAGCCAGATTGTTTGGGGGGGGGGCAAAAGGCTGACTCTGTAAACTGCTTAGAGAGGGCTGTAAAGCACTGTGAAGCAGTAGATACATCTAAGTGCTATTGCTATCTGTCTGTCTATCTGTCTGTTTGTCTGCCTATCTCTATCAATCTATCTATCTATCTATCTATCTATCTATCTATCTATCTATCTATCTATCTATCTATCTATATCTATCTATCTATCTGTCTATCTGTCTTATCTATCTATCTATCTATCTATCTATCTATCTATCTATCTATCTATCTATCTATCTATCTATCTGCTTATACTTTGGCTGTGTCACTTAGCAGCCACCTTTTTTATGAGAAGAAATTCTGGCCCCAATTGTCATCTTAAGTAGAGGACTACTTGTATTCATACACCCCTACACCAGCTAAAAGCAGAGAGCCACTACCTTTCCCTAGGCAGCTGGTGGTGAGGATTGTGCCGACAACGGATGCTGAGGCCAAAGAGTTTACGGGAAGTCCGCTGGATCTTCTGCCGTTGAGCCTCCATGGAACTCTGCAAGAGCTTATAGCGGTTCTGAAGGTCCCAGTCATTCCCCCAGTGCTGATGGATGCTCCCAATGGTCAGGAAGTGGTTGTTAGGTAGCTTCTTCATGAAGGACTTGAATTCATCTAGGAATTCCATACACAGAAACAAATCTAAATAAACATAACTCCAAGAGGGGGGTGATTTGATGGGAGGACTTGTAGATCATATTTTTTTCCCTGTACAATGTTGGGCATAGGTGTATTCTTGAGGTTTTCAAGATGAGGTTGGAAAACTGTTTGTCTGGGATGGTACAAGAACTCCTGCCTTGGGCAACAGGTTGGACTAGAAGACCTCCAAGGTCCCTTCCAGCCCTAGTATTCCATGAGAAGGAAGCAGAGTTCTGCTGTCCCAAAGGTGGTTTTCCAAAAGGAAACTTGTTTTTCCTTGAAGACCTTTCACTTCTGATCCAAGAAGCTTCTTCAGCTCCAAGAAACTTCTTCGCTTCTGATCCAAGAAGCTTCTTTGGGACTGAAGAGACTTCCTAACAGTGAGGACAATTAACCACGGAACAGCTTGCCCTCAGAAGTTGTAGGTGCTTCATCACTGTAGGTTTTAAAGAAAAGGCTGGACAGCTGTCTATCTAAAAGGGTATAGGGTCTCCTGTTTGAGCAAGGGGTTGGACTAGAACAGGGGTAGGCAACCTTGGCTCTTTTATGACTCGTGGACTTCAACTCCCAGAATTCCTGAGCCAACCATGCTGAGAGGAAGGGGAGAGTTTCCAAGCTGGCTCAGGAATTCTGGGAATTGAAGTCCACGAGTCATGAGGGGGCCAAAGTTCCCCCATGCTGGCTCAGGAATTCTGGGAATTGAAGTCCACGAGTCACAAAAGAGCCAAAGTTGCCTATCCCTGGACTGGAAGACCTCCAAGGTCCCTTCCAGTTTTGTTTCGATTGATTGATTGATTGATTGATTGATAAAGAAGCTTCTTGGGTGAGAAGTGAAATGTCTTCAAAGAAAAACAAAAGTCCAGTTGCCTCTTGATAAAGCACCTTTGGGACAACCGTGACCTGGAGGACGGAGAACCTCCATAGACATCCCAGTTCAAGGAAGTTCAATCAAATCTCCCAACTTTCCAAATCAGATTAATTCCTCCTTGAATCAGATGGATCTTCCAAAGGACTAATTTGATTGGGCGTAAAGCCACTAACTGTCTCATCCCACCAAAACACCCTGGCCTTTCTCCCCAGTTACCTGAGTTCTCTAGATCTTTGTAGGCTTCTGTCCAGGATTTGGCCATGTTAGCCAACGTGTATTCCATTATCTGGATGTCGGTGATGGGACAATTGCACTGAGGGAACTCTTCGGCACACTGGCATCCACACTGACTGTCTCGGCAGATATATTCACCTTCTCCATTGCACATGATGTAACTCAGGGCTGACTGCACAAATTTCTCTTGCAAATATTGAGGAAAAATGACCTGGAGACCTACAGAGAAGAGAGAAAGAAGAGAGAAAGGGAAATCAAAACAGGACGAGGAGAGAGTCTCCCCTAACCTCTCTAGCAGAGTCACCCAGGCTGGTTTTGCATTTCATGCTTAACCTGTGTTGTGGGAAAGCCAAATTACTTTTGACGTTTGCACAATCATATTGAACCGTGAAGAATCCAAAGGGGAACCTAACACGCTGAAGCTCACATCCAGAAAGCTTTAATCTTAGAATTACAAAGCTGGAAGGGACCATGGAGGTCTTCTAATGGTTGAAATTCATTGTTGGAATGTCTTTATATGCAACAACTACAGTAGTATTCAGCCAGTAGATGCAGTATTTAGAAGTTTGGATCTATGGTATATACTCTGTGCTCTTTTGTTTGGAGTAGAGTTTCCTGTTTCCTGATACAGTTAAATAGTTGAGCAGTAAAGCACATGGTGACTGTACCCTTTGGTTATTCTGTCGTGCTTTATATAAACAGAATTTCTAACACTGGTCCCACCCACCCCCTAATCAAATGTGGCTCATTCTTGGACAAATTTGTGAGGTTCTCTATCTGGCCTGACGAAAGGTCTTGTGAGAACACAGTCTATAAATTGTCAAGACTTTTCATGTCTCTCTCCAGCTGCCATTTTGGCCATTCCGGTGTCCAAGAAGCGGAACTGAAAATGCACGTTTGCAAGGTCACTCCAAGAAGCTCGACTTTTCTTGGCTAAGTGGACATCAGTGGTTCGCACAAGTGGCTGGCCACGCAATCGTTCAGCAATCCGTGCTTTCTGTTCACGTCGGCAGTTTTCAGTGGGCAGCCCGAGGCCCGTTGTGTCTCTGCAGCTGTTTCCTCACATTTGGGAAGCTGAGCTTGTCAAAGCCGATCAGCTTCTCGAGGTTACCCAAGGATGGCAAACAGCCTTCCTACAGATCTTTGAAATATTTGTCTGTGCGTGTGTCATTCAGCCAGATCTAAATGTTCAGAGTGGCTGATGAAGCTACTGAAAACCTCGCTAATTGCTCTTCCATTTGTAGGACTGCAATTCCTCCTAATGCCATTCGACAAACCTCAGCACTGCAGAAAGGAAGAACAATTTTTTTTAAAAAATGCAAAAATGAGAAAGACAGTCATGCCATCATTCGGATCTTATCTGAAGGAGGGAGTTTATCAATAATTGGAACAAGAATTTAACCATACAGAGCTGAGCCTCAATTCACACACTGGCAGGCATTCCTTCTCATTAAAAAAAAAACCAACTTCCATTTAGATTTAGATTTTATTAGATTTATATATTTGTAAATGCTTCTAGGAATCAGAACACCAACCTGTTTCAAAAAATCTGTACAGCTTCAGAGACTTTTGCTCCTCCCCCCCCCAAAAAAAAAAGAGAGAGAGAGAGAGAGAAATCTTATTTCTTGGGCGAATACGATGGGCGACAAAAGAAATAGAAGGCCAGAAGAATCTGTTTAACAAACATGATAAACACAGGTAGTTCTCAACTTACGACCACAACACAGGCCAGAATTTACATCGCTAAGTGAGAAATTGGTTGATTGGCCCCATTTAACGACCCTTTCTTGCCACAGTTGTTAATCCATGAATCCATGCAGGTGTTCGGCTAGCAACACAAGCTCTTAAGCAAATTCTGCTTCCCCCCATTGACTTTGCTTGTCAGAAGGTCGCAAAAGGGGAATCACGTGTGGCCCCGGGACACTGAAACCGTCATAACTATGAGTCAGTTGCGTGTGGATTTTGAATGATCACGGGGAATGCTGCGACGGTCGTAACTGGGGAAAATGGCCATAAGTCGCTTTTTTTTTTCCAGCGCCATTGTGATTTCGAACGGTCGCTAAATGGCTACCCGGAGCTACAGAACATTAAATACCGATTGGGGGAAAAAGGTTTGATTGACTAGAATCAGAAAGAGCGAGCGCGCTTTTGAAGATGCAAAGACACATACTTGAGTCCTTGGTGACAAATTCCATTTATAGCCTCATCCATGGCAACTTGGAATTAAGGGGGGGGGGAAAGAAATCAAGTCACAGTCTTTAAGGGATGCCTTTCAGAATGAGAAGTCTCTGTCGCTTGCCTGGGAAATCAGCTTGCAGTTGGGGGTTTTTTTGTGGGTTTTTTTTTTGACCTAATTTCCTGCAACCCAATCAATAGAAATGGTATTTGGGACACAGAAGGGAAGAAGGAAGAAGAACCAGCTTCATTTGGAGAACAGCAGGTGAAAAATTAAAGGGCACAAATTTCTTTTCCAAATATTGATGGGCTACAGGGAAGAGAGACCATCTTTGACCATCTCACCATGTGTGTGCGTGTGTGTCCGTGTGGTCTTGGATAATAATAGTAAGGTAAAGGTAAAGGTTCCCCCGCACATGCGTGCTAGTCGTTTCCGACTCTAGGGGCCGGTGCTCATCTCCGTTTCAAAGCCGAAGAGCCAGTGCTTGTCCGAGGACGTCTCCGTGGTCATGTGGTCAGCATGACTAGACGCCAAAGGCGCACGGAACACTGTTACCTTCCCACCGGAGTGGTCCCTATTTTTCTACTTGCGTTTTTACGTGCTTTCGAACTGCTAGGTTGGCAGAAGCTGGGACGAGTAACAGGCGCTCACTGTGCTATGCGGCACTCGGGATTCGACCCGCCAAACTGCCGACCTTCTGATTGACAAGCTCAGCGTCCTAACCCACTGAGCCACCGTGTCCCTTATAATAATAGTACAGGCATGCAAAAAGATAGATTGGTGGTCCAGAGCTGCCTTCAACCATTTGAAGAAAGCACCCCAATACTTGTTGGTTCCAAGTCTTCTTCGAGGGCCCGTCTCTTCCAAGCAGATGGAGTCTGGGAAGTTGAGGATAGGCAGATTTCAAAACTGGGAGAGGAACTTGAGGTCGACTAATCTAGTCTCCAGCTCAGCGCGAGGAACCCAAATTCGAATCTCCATGACAGCTTGGCTCCTTTACTTGAGTTCCTCCAGTAAAGGGGAACATGGCAGCTTCCTTGGTAACGCACGCCAGCTCAGATAGTTTTACCACTAGGAATTTGTCTGTAATGTGGAAGAGTTAGAAGTAAAAGGAAACCAGGCCGCCTAAGATTACGGTGGCTGGACACCATCAAAGCTGGCACCAGCCAGAGTGTAGAAGAATTTCAAAGAAGTAGTGCAAGATATTGAGAGACCTGGCCCAAAGAACCAACAAGAGTCGGACACGATTCAATGGACATCTTCCTTCTCTTTCTTCTCCTCACTCCTTACTCCTCCATCCCCATCTTCCTTCTTCTTTCTCCTTCATATCTGTCTCCTCCTCGTCCTCCTTCTTTTTCTCTATATCTGTCTCCTCCTCTTTCTCTTCCTTATTCTCCTCCTCCTCCCATTTAACTGATCCCTGTCTTCCTGTAACTTAAATCCCTTCTTCTCTGCATGAACCCATTGTGACTTTCTTCTACTTGATGCCCTTTCTGGTACTTGAAGGATGTTCTCCTGAACCTCTCTCTCTCTCTCTCATCAATTATTCTCAGGACTAAACATACCCACCTCCCTTTATCTTAGAACCTTAGAATAACAGAGTTGGAAGCAACCTTGTAGGTCATCTAGTCCACACACACACACCCTACCGCCCAAGCAGGAGACCCTACTACACCATTACTGACAGATGGCAGTCCAGTCTCTTCTTGAAAGCTTCCAGTGATGAAGCTGCCACAACTTCTGAAGGCAGCTTCTGCTCCACTGGTTGATTGTTCTCACTGTCAGAAAAAATTCTCCTTATTTCTAGTGGTGAATCTCATATGCAACTTTAGCTCCTTCTTCTCTGAACCTGCTTCCATTTGCCTGGATCCTTCTTAAACGTGTGACATTCAGAACTGGAGTCCAGTACTGAAATCAACCAGCAGCGTGACTGTTGCATCAATCTGTCAAAACTATATAGACAAGAATGATGGAAGGTTCTCAGCAGGAGAGAAGGATAAACAAGCCATCTCATTACCAGTAACCTTTAAAAGTGTGACTTTTCCCTACTTCGTTTTTCGACTCACTCCACCGTCTAAGAAGGTGCTTCTCAGAATAATTAATGGGGAACTTTGCCTTCCCAGCTGCTGTGTAACTTCCTCATTAGGAACTATTTACAGGGCTGCAGATAATGGATCGTATCTTCCAGTCTCTTCCGATCACTTTGCCAACCCCGTGTAAACAGGTTGCCAGAACTTGTGGTGGCTGTATAACGGTAGCCACACAACTCACCAGCGTCTATTGTTTTCAATAGGAAAAAGCACTCGGAAGCCAGGAGGAAAGAACAGCCCTGTGCACCCTTGCGCACACATCCAACACACGTGATTTGAGTTAAACGTTGGGACGCAGTCCTTGTACTTACAATCACAATTGTGGTCAGAATTTCCACTGCCAAGGACGGTGGTTCTTCAGCGAGTTGCCAAGGGTCCAAATTTTTATTAATTGACTGTGAGGATGCCCCAACAGTTGTCTTGTATTTGCAAGACTACTCATTCTTTTTGGAGTGCCGATGTAACTTATCAGTCAACCAATCAATCAGAATAGAGCTGGAAGGGACCTTGAAGGTCTTCTAGTCCAGCTCCTGGCTCTAGCAGGAGATCCTTTAATCTTTCATATAGGTGGCTCTCCAGTCTTTTCCTAATAACCTCCAGTGATGGAGAATCCACAACTTCTGAAGGCAACCTGTTCCACTGATTAATTGTCCTCAATGTTAGAAAGTTTCTCCTTAATTCCAGGTTGCTTCTCTCCTTGGTTAGTTTCCATCCATTGTTTCTTGTCCTGGTGCTTTGGAAAATAAGTTGACCCCCCTCCTCTTTGTGGCAGCCCCTCAAATACTGGCATACTGCTATCATGTCCCCCTTAGTCCATCTATGGAGATACTCAATCACCCAGGTCATGGTCATCCCAAAGGGGTTTTTCCAAAAGGCAACTGGACTTCCTTGAAAATGTTTCGCTTCTCATCCAAGAAGCTTCTTCAGTTCATGAACTGAAGAAGCTTCTTGGAAAACCAAGAAAATCCAGTTGCCTTTGGGAAAAGCACCTTGGGGATGACCATGACCTGGGTGATTGAGTATCTCCATAGACAGTCAAGAACGAGGCCAGCCAAGGATGAACCCTCCCACGTCTCACCTGGACACAGTTTCTTGAAACACCTTGCAAAGAAGAGAGATGTTAGAGAGTGGAGACCATACGGTCATCAAAACTAGGCAGCTGAATCTTTCATTTCCCTTTCCCCCTTACCTTGGAGATGGAGTTTGCTCTCCGTGCTTTGTAGAAGGACAGAACTCACAGAGTCCAGATTGTCATAACTGTTACAGCCCAGAGGACCCGTTCGTGTTTCGGTGACCTGGAGCACATCAAAAAACAAAAGAAAACCATGGCAATTGCCCCATTGAAAAGAGGGCTGAGCAGCAAGCAAACTGCTTTGGTCAAAGTGTGGGCAGAATGGAACTAAGATCCCAAGAAGAACAATTAACCAGTGGAACAACTTGCCTCCAGAGGTTGTAGGTGCTCCAACACTGGAAGTTTTAAAGAAAAATTGGACAGCCATTTGTCTGAAATATTATAGGGTTTCCTGCCTGAACAGGGAGTTGGACTAGAAGACCTCCAAGGTCCCTTCCAGCTCTTCTCTTCTCTTCTCTTCTCTTCTCTTCTCTTCTCTTCTCTTCTCTTCTCTTCTCTTCTCTTCTCTTCTCTTTTCTCTTCTCTTCTCTTCTCTTCTCTTCTCTTCTCTTCTCTTCTCTTAATTTCATTTCTATTCTCTTCTAATTATTGCATTCTATTCTATTCTTTTTATTGCATTCTGCATTCTATTCTATTTTTTGCATTCTGCATTCTATTCTATTCTAATTTCATTTCTATTCTATTCTATTTATTGCATTCTGCATTCTATTCTATTCTATTCTATTCTATTCTATTCTATTCTATTCTATTCTATTCTATTCTATTCTATTCTATTCTATTCTATTCTATTCTATTCTATTCTAGCCAATGTGTGGACAGGAAGGTGGACAATAGACCAAGAGCTTAGCTGCAGACTTAAAAAGGGATGGGTATATACTCTTAGCCAAATAACAGAATAACAGAGTCAGAAGGGATCTTAGAGGTCTTCTAGTCTAAGCAGAAGACTCAAGCAGAAGACCCTGACTATTTCAGATAAATGGTTGTCCAACTTCTTCTTAAAGACCTCCAGTGATGGAGCACTCATAACTTCTGAAGGCAAGCTGTTCCACTAGTTAATTGTTCTCACAATCAGGAAAATTCTCTTTAGTTCTACGTTGGGTCTCTCCTTGATTAGTTTCCATCCGTTGTTTCTTGTCTTGCCTTCTGGTACTTTGGAAAATAAGTTGAGCCCCTCTTCTTTGTAGCAGCCCCTTAGCTATCGGGACAGTGCTGTCATGTTATCCTAGTCCTTCTTCTGGGAAGATCTAGTCCTTCTCTTAAGAAAACCTGTTGGGCATAGGGTTGAGGAACCAAATTAGAAACCAGAGGACTCTAAGCTGAAGGTGCTTTTCCAAAAGGCAACTGGACTTTCTGGTTTTTGTCCCCATGAAAACGCTTCTCTCCTCATCCGAGAAGCTTCTTCAATTCTTGAGCAGTTTGGGAGCAACCATGACCTGGATGATTGACAATCTCCATAGACAGAGGACTATAAGTTCTAACCCTGTCTTAGGTACAAAGTCAGCAGGGCGATCATGGGCCAGTCCCTCTCCGACAGCCCTAGGAAACCGGCAATGGCAAGCCACATCCAAAATCTTACCAAGATAGCTTCAGAGAAATGTCTAGGCAATCGCTAGAATTCAATCACCAGACTTGGAAGCAATCTCTCTCTGTCCCTCTCTGTATGTGTGTCTCTCTGTCTGTCTGTTTGTCTGTCTCTCTCGGTCTTTGTCTCTCTTTCTGTCTCTCTCTCTCTGTCTGTCTGTCTGTCTGTCTCTCTGTATGTGTCTCTCTCTCTCTCTCTTTCTCTTTCTGTCTCTCTGTCTCTCTCTGTGTGTCTCTGTGTGTGTGTCTCTGTCTCTCTCGGTCTTTGACTTTCTCTCTGTCTCTGTCTGTTTATCTGTTTGTCTGTCTGTCTGTCTGTCTGTCTGTCTCTCTCTCTCTCTCAGTCTTTGTCTTTCTTTCTCTCTGTCTCTTTCTGTCTGTCTGTCACTGTCTCTCTGTCTGTCTATGTTTGTCTCCCTCTGTCTCTGTGTCAGGACCCACCCCAAACCACGTCTTAGGAAGACAAAACTCTTGGAGCCAAATCTAGTCCAAAAGGAATCTTTACTATGACATGCTTGGTTGTAGGAATACAAGACAGGACTTAATATTGTTCTACAAACCAAAACCTTATAAAGAGTTCCTGGTTCAACCCCACCTTAACCCCAATTGGTCAGCCCCCCCATCATTTATCTCGTATCATCCCTCTCGTGGGAAAAAGGAACTTAGGACCTTTTATGTTTATTGCTCTCTTTCTTGACACAAGCCAGATGCTACCTACCCTAACCCTCCCTTTTGTGCAAAAGGCTTCTCTTTTCCTTTGAAATGCCTAATACAGGCTCAATACACATTCGTTCCCTCTTTCTCGGGAGATGGCAGAATCCAGGAACAACGTTTTAAACATACGTTTATGAATATGATATAAATGGATTCTGACACTCTGTCTCTGTCTCTCTCTCCTCTCTCTCTCTCTCTCTCTCTGTCTCTTTGTCTCTCTCTGTATTTTGCGCTAGTTTTGCTGAGAAACACTGAAGTTGTGGACCAGGCTTCTAAGTATCATCACGCTGCTTTCAAGGCAGTTGGGAAAGATATATTCTAAGTGGAATAACTTCTATTTCCTTTGGCAGAGCCTGATGGCAAGCAGATCAAAGGGACATGTCTATTTTCCAACCTTGCACATCAACCGTTGAAATGCACCTGACTCTCCTCTTCCCAAACTTCAGGTGCTTTCAGCACACCTCCCCGGCACCTTCAAGCACTCAGAAATAATAATAATAAAAAACCCTGATCTCTGATAGGATGACAAAGGCCAAACCTTTGTGGAACTGTCTTCCAGCTACTGTTTTGTAGGTCAATTGCTAAGAAGCTCCAAATACTTTCCCCTTCTGTTTTTTTTTTACCGGGGCAACTAGATTCCTTTCAAGCGCTGCAAAGGACCTTTGCCCTAGCCATTATCCCATCCTGTGAACTGCGTTAGGCAGCACTTCTGAGGTTTTTGTCTAGGCGCATGGCGCTTCCCATTCACTCACACACCAAAAAGCCATTTAGCTGACTTCTAAGCCAGTCTGCAGAAAAAAGGATGGCCAAGGATGAGAGATGCCTTTTAGCATTGCTTCTCGCGAGGCGCGCTGATTGGCTAGCTGTTCCTCCAGTTATCCCAAAGGCAACTGGACTTTGTTTTTTTTTTCCTTGAAAACCTTTCGCTTCTCATCCCAGAAGCTCCTTCAGTTCTGACTTCAGAATTTCCGTCAAGACGCTTCCGGGACAACGGGATTTCCAGAAAACATTGCAGACTGCAGGAACCATTTGCGCCTCAGTTTGAGATGCAGACGACCCAGACTCTTCCCCAGAGCAAAAGACATCCTGCAGCCAAGAAGGCTCCACACCCATTTGCACCGCTCAGGTGACCCTTGAAATAGCCTCAACGGCTCTCTAAAAGAATGTAAAGGATCAGCTGTCTGCAAAGGGCCACCTTCCAGTCAGAGTTGAAGAAGCTTCTTGGATGAGAAGTGAGAGGTCTTCAAAGAAAAAAATGAAACAGTCAAGTTTCCTCGTGGAAAAAGCACCTTTGGATATAACCTGGATGACTGAGAATCTCCACAGACATGTTCCTGCAGTTCTTTGCCACCACTTCCTTGTCTGCCTGCTCCATTTCCCATCTCCCAATGATTCGGGGATTTTGCTGTCTATCCTCTGGCGTTTCTCAGATGGAATTAGGAACAGATAGCCCAGCAATCTGTACCTCCTAAAAAATGGGATCATTTTTAGAAACAAGTCAAGAAGTGCTCTTAAAATGGTCGCTACTCGTGAACTTTCCAAATTCATCAAAAATCTGGCAGTCACATACGGGATCATTGTAGAATCAGGGAATTGGGGATGGAACACTGGCCAAGTTCTAGATGAGAAGATCAACAATCCAACTTGGACACCATTAGGCCCACCTCCAAAAAGAAAAAAAGAAAAAAAAAATCCAGAATATGTTCCCAAGCTTTACAGTTAAGACTGGTTGGAAGGTCCACCAGAACATCTAGACTTCATGTAGATGTTGGGGGGGGGAGGGGGGAGAAAATTGGCACTGACATCGGGATGGTGGGAACAAGATTTGGGAGGGGAAAAGAAAAAAAGAAAAAAGAAAAGGAGATTCACCTTTCCCAGGAACTGGTTGTCCCCCAGACCCAATTTACTCAAACCAAACTTAACTATGTTTGTAAACCAAGTTCTACCTTGATTGCTCCCGTGGAGATCTGAATCTCATGAAGACGTCTCATGGTTCCATCCCGGTCCACAAAATACGAAGAGGCAAGCTGGTGAAGGGACTCAACACTTTGGCTGGCATTGCCCGACTTCCGGTCAAGTCGGGTTTTGTCCATATACATGGTCAACGCTTCCTCTCCTAGTGAAGCATCAGAAAGATGAAGCAGGAGGCAAAAAGGGAAGGGAAGGAAGGAAGGAAGGAGGAAGAAAAAAGAGAGAAGGAAGGGATGGAGGAAGAAAGGAAGGAAAAAAGAAAGAAGGAAAGGGAAAAAAAAAGGAAGAACGGGAGGAGATCCGAGTCAAATTACTGCTGCTGCCAACAGATGAAAACAAATATACAATTTGGGTTTTGTTTTGAGTTGCAGCCATTTTACACCTGATCAATCAATGGCATTTCAAGCCATGCCAACAGGAGATTTACTTTCCCAACCAGAAGACATCAAGGCTGATGTATCTTCTGTGCCAGACTGATGATTATTGCCTTGAAAAGCCCTCAAATTCATCCATCGTTCAGAACCAAGCTAGCAAGCATTGCTAAATCGAAAAATTAGGCCAAGAGCCTTAATATCTTGGCGCACTTCCCCACCTGCAGCTCTGCTCCATTCTCCACCCTTAATGTCTTGCGCCTCTTCACCGTAAAATAAATCCCCCCCAAATGAAGAAATAAAGGGCGGCGAACAAGCACGTGGGCATCAAAAGCAATCTTCTTCTTTCAAGGGGGAATAATGTGACATTTCCCACACAAAAGACACTGACTATATTTTTCAGGACTCATTTGGATCAGATTCAACGAGGGCCAATTAGGGTGTTTCAGCCAGTGCCAAAACCGTGGGGGAAAAGCTTCTGTTGGTCTAATACTCTGGTCATTAGGGGATAATTAATTTTGTGCTTCTGACATGGAACGGCAATCACAACCTAGTAACCACAGAAGAGAGGGGTTTTTCCCCCCACCTTAAAGTAGGACAATCAATAGATATATTGAGAGGGAGGGAGAGAGAAGGGAAGGGAAAGGAAGAGAGGAGAAGAGAAGAGAAAGAGAGAGAAGGGAGGGACACAGGGAGGGATGGACAGATGATGGAGGGAGAGAGGAGAAAAGAGCAGAGAGGAGGGAAGAGAAGAGAGAGAGACACCGCCCTATTTCTTCAAATGTGTTTGTGTGTGTTTGTCGATACAACAAAGACACACACACACACACCCTAGGACACAGCTCCAACTCCAGAATGAATTTTTTTTTTCTTATTCCTGCCATGATTTATTCCTTCTTTCTTTTTTTTTATACAACACGATAACGACACATTCCCGAACAGCTTCAGCTATTTACCTCATAAAAAGTATAAAAGTATAACAGCACTGATGACGCCACCTAGTTTGGGTCATGAAATGTCTGCAAGAAAACCACGCAGATCAGAGAGCACCAAGGACCCCACAGTCCTCCTCCTCCTCTTTCTCCCTCCCTCCCTTCTAGCATTCAAAGTCAGCTTGCCTTCAGGGTAAAAAAAGGTAAAGGTAAAGGTTCCCCCGCACGTGCGTGCTAGTCGTTTCCGACTCTAGGGGCCGGTGCTCATCTCTGTTTCAAAGCCGAAGAGCCAGCGCTTGTCCGAGGACGTCTCCGTGGTCATGTGGCCGGCATGACTAGACGCCAAAGGTGCACGGAGCGCTCTTACCTTCCCACCGTAGCGGTCCCTATTTTTCTACTTGCGTTTTTACGTGCTTTCGAACTGCTAGGTTGGCAGAAGCTGGGACGAGTAACAGTTGCTAACTGCTATGCGGCACTTGGGATTCGACCCGCCAAACTGCCGACCTTCCGATTGACAAGCTCAGCGTCCTAACCTTTGCGATGTTTCTCCAAGCTCTGGAATTAGGAGGAGGAATCACCCGGGATAGGATCTTTAGATAGTGACTAAGAACGGAGAGCCCTTTTGGTGGCCGGGGGAGGACAGGTAGATGTAAAGGTTTGCATGAAACCAAGAGACACAACAAAGTAGGCTTCCCTGCCCTGCTGCCATTTCAAGGCATCCTGTTTGTAGGCCCCCTCCACCATTACTAAACCCAGTTCCATTAGAGGCAAGCAACAGCTTTGCCGAGCCTTCCCACTAGCTGCTATTTATACAGGAGGAACAGTTGGAGGTACATGGTAGGAAAAAAAATCACACAAGGCCCGGGAAGAAGGCATTTCAGAATTTAGAGATCTTTGCTGGGAACATCAAAATGGAGGAGAGAGAGAGAGAGAGAGAGAGAGAGAGAGAGAGAGAGAGAGAGAGAGAGAGAGAGAGAGACTGTCAATACATAGATAAATGATAGACAGCAGATGGATTGACATAGATGATTGATAGATACAGAGTGAGACAGAGACAGAGACAGAGACTGTAGATAGACATAGATAGATGATAGAGAAGAAAGAAAAGAAAGAAAGAAAGAAAGAAAGAAAGAAAGAAAGAAAGAAAGAAAGAAAGAAAGAAAGAAAGAAAGAAATCAGAATATCAGAGTTGGAAGGGACCTTGTAAGTCATCTACTCCAACCCCCACCCAAGCAGGAGACCTTACACCATTTCTGACAGTCTGTTCTTGAAAGCTTCCAGCGATGAAGCTCCCACAACATCTGAAGCCAAACTGTTCCACTGGTAGGTAGGTAGGTGATAGATAGATAGATAGATAGATAGATAGATAGATAGATAGATAGATAGATAGATAGATAGATAGAGACAGAGAAGGAGAGAGAGAAGGAAGAAGGGAGGGCTGGCTTAGTGTGATGCTACCACCACAGACATATATGTCTTCTTTCCTGCTTCCAATAAAGCATCTTAAATAGCTTTGTCGTTTCTGTGAAGCTTCTGCTATAAACAAGTTGCCGAATGCCTACAGGCGTGAGCGTCTGATGCACTGAGAATTATCATTATGCTTTGTCTGGATTCCAACAAATCGGCCTATGGGGTATATTAGGATCTCACCGGTGCTGAGCAAACGCCCAGCTAGTTCCAAATTGGTTGGAAGGCACTCTCCCTTTTTATTTTTGTGCTTAATTTTAAGGAGCCGTGGCGAGTCTCGCCTCGACTGATCAGCTGAGCCTCTGAGGTGGGCTTCTGGGGCCCTGTGACGCAGGAACAAAATACTCTCATTCATGAACAATCTTTGCTCTTGGGGAGTCTCTTCCACTTTTACTGCTGTCAAGAGAATTTTTTTCTTCCTGCATTGCTCTCCCGGCAGCCTTCCCTCCTCCATCGGCGTTGCTAGCTCTTCCCTTCCACGCCGGTGCCTATTTTAGAGCGGAGCGTTGCAAACACGGGAGCGCGAAGGGGAAGCACAAGGCGAATCATTCACTAGCGGACCCTGGCAAAATTAAAAATATATTTCACCGTCCGAAGGTCTGGGTTATTTTGAAAGGCGAGGGACAACCCGCCCAGGTGGTGGGAACGAGCAGGAAGGAAGAAAACGAAGCCTTGATCTCTCCACGCTTCCTCGGTGCCTGTTTGTTCAAAAAGGAGGCCTCGTTGGGTGGATTTAACTCACAGTTAAGCAGGTACACAACAGCAACCTTCATCAGCAAAAATGCGCAGAGACTCGTGGAATTGTCAGCCCTCCCAAAAGAACAACAAAACAAGACACCTTGTTCCTCATTTCTCTTGCCAAAACTAAAGCAAACTATTGAGGGCTTCTTGGTGCTCTCTGAGCTTGGTTATTTTCTTGTATATGTCTCATCACCCAACTAGGGAACATTGTCAGTGCTGGGGGACGTTGTGGAGAGGAGGAGGAGGAGGAGGAGGACTGTGGGGTCCTTGGTGCTCTCTGAAGTTGGTTGTTTTCTTGCAGATGTTTCATAGCCAAACTAGGTAATATCATCACTGCTAGAAGGAAGTGGGGTTTGCAGAGAGGAGGAGGAGGAAGAGGAGGAGGAGGAGGAGGAGGAGGAGGAGGAGGAGGAAGAGGAGGACGACGACTGTGGGGTCCTTGGTGCTCTCTGAAGTTGGTTGTTTTCTTGCAGATGTTTTATAACCCAACTAGGTAATATCATCACTGCTAGAAGGAAGTGGGGTTTGCAGAGAGGAGGAGGAAGAGGAGGAGGAGGAAGAGGAGGAGGAGGAAGAGGAGGAGGAGGACTGTGGGGACCTTTTGTGCTCTCTGAAATTGGTTGTTTCCTTGCAGACGTTTCATGACCCAACTAGATAACCTCATCAGTGCCACTAGCATTAGTACTACTCCTCATTTCAACCCTGCGCTACAAATATTCTCTTTTATTGGTAAAGTATCTTTTGCAGCTTAGAAGATATACTATGAGAATTGGTAGGAGGGAGCCTCCTTAACTCTCTTCCTCTCAACCAAACTATCCAAACTTTGCTGCCTCTTGGTCCTCCGGAATGAAGCCATTCCTTTTTTGTCTTAGACTGATAACGTATGAGGGTCGAACCAAACCTGATGGGCCAAGCCAAGCCACAAGCTCCAAGAAAAATGAAAATCAGCATTAATCCATAGACGGCGACAGCTAAGATGTATGAACTTCCAGCAACATTTGAGACCACAAAAATAATAATAATAATAAATGCTGAACTTTGTGTTGTTCTCACAGCAGCCCTTGAGGGATTAAAACATCTCCTCCAAAATAACCTGGAGGCTTTGTGATCTATGAACCAAAGTCCGGGTCTTATTATTCTAAGGAAAAACGTATTTCCCAAACCAGTTCAAGCACATTACTGACCCTTTTTCAATTAGCTTCTCCTGTTCTACCCCACTTGGACCATTTTTCAACCAGCAGTGTGTAACCAAGAAACCAGACCAGATCTTTGAATGATGTGCTGTGGGATATACTTCAAAAAAAAAGTAGAGGAGAGGGCAGACCAGGTCAGGAAACTAACAAGGTATGTTTCCAAGGAAAAGTAGTTCATTGAGTGGAAAATTAATTAAAACCAGACAAGCCGTCACCTTTTGGGTCATTGTTTTGAAGATATTTCCTTAACAGATCCTTCAGTCCCTGCAAAACGATACCAGAGCTTTTAAGAGAAAGTTTTTTTTAAATAATAATAATAATAATAATTCAGGGAGGTATCCAGAGATGTATCTGTGCCTTGAAAGTAGCTCCTGTTGAATTAAGTTATGATGCGAGCATAACTTGTGATTCTGCAACCACAGCTAGGGTCACCAACTCCCTTGCTAAGCAAGATACGATGCGAGCATGACTTGTGATTCTACAGCTAGAGACACTATTCAGGAATGTCGTAACACCGGACAGTTACTAAACAGGGCATTGTGACTCTTATTTCTATTGGAGATGTCAAGCTGAACCTGTTCTGTCCCAGGTAAGTCCTTGCTATGCTCCCAAGGAGAAACTCCTCTTCCAATCAAGCAGGCAGGAACCGCAGGAAAAACCCCAAACCCCTTTTATTATTCACAGACCTGAGTCAATGTCCAAGGCAAACAAATACAGTTCACAGCAACTCGATCCTCAACACGAAGAGTTACCTTCGGCAACCAACACCTCCCACGCCTTCCCTTCCATTATGCAGCCAACGGGTGGCTTTCCTAATGCCTGCTCCTTTGCCTTTGGAGCCACCCCGTTGCATTCCTCTGTCCTACTCGCTTCTCTTGCCGGCATTTTCGTGCATCCTGGATATTTCCCAGCTGTGCTTCGTCACTGTCCAACTCAGACTCGCAGCACAGCTGTGTCTCAGCCTGAGCGCGAGTAGAGGGGCCAGGCTCCTCGTCCGACTGTAAGTCTTGGAGCTCCTCAGAGCCTTCCTCTGACTCTAATATCACTCCAGGCCCCTCCTCCTCCTCATCTGATTCCTCAGACTCAGCTGCCGGATCCACGGGCTGGCGAGGAATCCCAACAGAACCCAAATGAAAAAGTCATCCATACATCTTCCTGTCGCTCCCATGTCCGAGACCTGAAACAGAACCAGAGTCCACCACCACTTACCTCCTAAAGTGGCCGAGATGAGGATGTGGGTGCCGTATTTTTTGATGATGGTGTCGATGAACTGTTGTGTTGTGGGTCTCCTGCCCAGCAGGCGTATGCTTCTCTGAAACTCAGGCATCAAAGGGACGGGGTTCCGGAGCAGATCCCTCCGTTCGATGGCCGTATTCCTCACCTTCCAACGGGCAAACTCCCTGAGCAACGAGACAAGCAACACATCCAGGAGGGTCAGTGAGAAAACACGGTCAAGGAGGGAAGTTGTGTGTCCGAGGGAACACCACAAAAGGTTCCTCCAGATATTACGAACTTCCATTAATGGGCTTTTATGGGGGGAAAAAAAGATGAAAAGAGGAGTGAAGGATGGGAGAAAGAGAAAGGAAAGGGAGGAGGTGAAAAGAGGCTATTTCAGTGGAAGGACAAGATGTGACATAAATAAGAGGGGAAACCCCACGCGACCTTCACACTAATAACATCCTTGCAAAAAACCAACCCCCTGTATCTCATCAAGTCCCAAGAAAATTATCAAATTGATCAAACAATGGCCATCCATTTCCCAAAATTTAATGAACTTCCACACACAAAAAAGAGAGGGGTGTGGCTGGAATTTTTTTCCCCCAACCATTTTTTTCCCCCCTTGAGGAGGAACCTTCTCACTGCTTCAAAGAACGTCCATCTTATAACAAACTTACTGAGACCTGGGAAGTTGAACTATAATATCTCCGGTTTCCCAGATTCTGTTAACTTAACCCCTTTTGGGCTGCCAACAAACCTAGTTAATAAGACAGTGTGAATCTAAGCTTCTGGTGCTGAGCAGCTGCTAGAGGGTTGCGACAAATGTTCTTCCTCTCTGGAGGAAGAAACCGTTTCCTGTTTCTTCTTTAAACGCTCGTTCCCAGGGGGACAAAAATTCAAATTTCTTTTAGCGGAGCTTTCGAGCTCGCTTTATTCCTTGGAAGATTGCAGGAGGGTGTGTGTGTGTGTGTGTGTGTGTGTGTGTGTGTGTGTTTTTCTCCTTCGCTTTTTAAGCAAACCCACGCTCTCCCCACTCCGCCTAGCCAACTGCCTCCACTTTCCATTTGGGAAAAGGGAATCCTGAGGTTTTGGGGGGGGGTTTCCCCCTCCCCACCTCCCCCTGCAATCTGAACTGGGAGAGTTGGTAGCCAACAAAGCTGCAGAACGTTGAAGAAAAAGTTTGAATTATTATTATTATTATTATTATTATTATTATTATTATTATTATTATTATTATTATTATTATTATTATTATTATTATTATTATTATTTATTAAATTTATATACCGCCCTTCTCCCGAGGGACTCAGGGCGGTGAACAGGGCGCATGAAGGTTAGGTAGGATATCCCTTCTTCACTTACTCAGCCATTTCCATCCCCTTAAAAAAAATGCAAATTCTTTTCCATCAGATCAAAAGAAAAAGAGCCAGAGGAGAGAGGGGAAAAAGAAAAAAAGCATGCAGAAAGTCATTTTGATGTGATTCTAGTACTAAACCACGGAGGCGGTGGGGGACATTTGGCATCCATAGGAAAAAAGGAAATTGTCCTGCTTTTGAAACAGAGCAAAAGGCGATAAATATCTATTTCACCCAAAGGCAGACTTGACTAATGAGCACAAGGCAGAGGAAATACGGATTATTTCCCCCCACCCCCACCCCAAAAAAAAGGAAAGAGTCACCCGGAGGCCTTGTTAGCTCTGGGCAAAATAGTGGGAGACTGCTGAGAAGATTCAAACCACGGGGCAAAGAATCGTAAGGGAGACCTTCTGGGTATCGATCTGCTTCTAACCATCCTCTCCAAACTCAAAGGCGCTTTTTTTCAGGAGGAAAAAACTGGACTTTGTTTTTCCTGGAAGGCGTTTCGCTTCTCCTCCAAGAAGCTTCTTCAGCTCTGACTGGACGGCGGGAGGAATGGAAGGATTTGTAAAGAAAAACCAAGGAAGTCCAGTTGCCTCTTGAAAAAGCACCTTTGGGACAACCATGGCCTGGATGATGGAGAACCTCCATAGACATCTTCTCCAAACCACCATGGAAGCCAGAGGGAAGAAAGCAACAAGCTTAGGAAAGGAAGAGGGGGGGGGCGGGGAACGAACATCCCAAAGGGGCTTTTTTTTATTTCCCAAAAGGCAACCGGGCTTCGTTTTTCCTTGAAGATGTTTCGCTTCTCCTCCAAGAAGCTCCTTCAGTTCTTCTTCAGTTCAGCACCGAATCGAAGAAGGTTCTTGAAGGAGAAGCAAAACGTCTTCAAGTAAAAACAAAGTCCGGTTGCCTTTTGGGGGGTGGGGGGGGGAAAGGAAAATAAGCATCTTTGGGACAATCACGACCGGGATGCCTGAGAATCTCCACAGACAAGAGAACAGAGTATGCAAGGGAAAAACTAAATGCTAAACCAAGTGAGCCTCAGCCAGGTGCTCACCACCAACAAAGTCCTCTGGCATGCTGTGATGTTTTCCAGTTGTCCTTTCTCCCTTCTTCTGGCTTATTACTCAAGGTCTCCCAAGGGACACCATCTGCTCCGTGCCACCCACCGCCTGATTTGCCGGCTGGTGCCCTTTTCCCATATGGGCTTGCGTCAACATTTTCCTGTTCCCAGCTTCACTCCTTAGCTGCCGGGTCAGCTTCTGCTCTGCTCTGCACCAAACATAGTCAGTAGGGGTGGGGTGGACTGGTTCAAATTGGTCTACAGAAGTCACTGGTAAAGACTGTTTGTAGCCCAGAGTTGAAAGGAGGGGGTCCTTGATGCTCTCCGAGTTTAATAAAGAACTCCTGACTAGTACTGAGGATGTTACCTAGTTTGGGTCATGAAACGTCTGCGAGAAAACACCCAAGCTCAGAGAGCACCAGGGACCCCACTCCTTCTCCTCCTCCTCCCACACTCCCTTCTAGCACTGATGATGTCACCTAGTCGGGTCATGAAACGTCTGCAAAAAAACCACCCAGCTCAGAGAGCACCAAGGACCCCACAGTCCTCCTCCTCCTCCTCCTCCTCCCTTCTAGCACTGATGAAGTTACCTAGTTGGGTTATGAAATGTCTGCAAGAAAACCAAGCTCAGAGAGCACCAGGGACCCCACAGTCCTCCTCCTCCTCCTCTTCCTCCTCCTCCTCCTCCTCCCCCCTGCAGACCCCACTCCCTTCTAGCACTGATGATGTTACCTAGTTTGGGTAATGAAACATCTGCAAGAAAAAAACCAAGCTCAGAGAGCACCAAGGACCCAACAGTCATCATTGTCCTCCTCTCCTTCCTCCTCCTCCTCCTCTTTGTAACCCCCATTCCCTCCTAGAATTGATGATGTTACCTAGTTGGGTAATGAAACGCCTGCAAGAAAACAACCAAGTTCAGAGAGCACCAAGGACCCCACAGTCATCATTGTCCTCCTCTCCTCCTTCTTTTTCATCCTCTTCCTCCTCTTTGTAACCCCCATTCCCTCCTAGAATTGATGATGTTACCTAGTTGGGTAATGAAACGCCTGCAAGAAAACAACCAAGTTCAGAGAGCACCAAGGACCCCACAGTCATCATTGTCCTCCTCTCCTCCTTCTTTTTCATCCTCTTCCTCCTCTTTGTAACCCCCATTCCCTCCTAGAATTGATGATGTTACCTAGTTGGGTAATGAAACGCCTGCAAGAAAACAACCAAGTTCAAAGAGCACCAAGGACCCCACAGTCATCATTGTCCTCCTCTCCTCCTTCTTTTTCCTCCTCCTCCTCCTCTTTGTAACCCCCATTCCCTCCTAGAATTGATGATGTTACCTAGTTGGGTAATGAAACGCCTGCGAGAAAACAACCAATCTCAGAGAGCACCAAGGACCCCTCTACAGAAGTCATATCAGCAAGAAGGTGAAGAGGAATAAGGGCCTCCTTTTAAGGTGATGAAGACCACATTCAACCTTGTCTTCATCTCCCCTCCTTTTTTTCCAGTGGGATCAGAAAGAAATGGTTTGCAAGTAACCTTTGCCAGAAGAAAGGGTTGGAATTCCTGTGGAATATTCCCGCAGGAGGAAGTGTGGGTTTCTTGCAGTTTGCACGGACTTTGGGGACCACTTCCTTGACTGCACACACTTTCATTCAGAAGGCATCAACCAAGAAAGTTGCATAGCGATAGTCAATATCAATCAATCAATCAATCAATCAGAATAGAGCTGGAAGGGACCTTGGAGATCTTCTAGTCCAACCCCCTGCCCTAGACCATTTCAGACAGATGTCTGTCCAGTCTCTTCTTAAAAACCTATGGAGATGAAGCACCCATAACTTCTGAAGGCAACTTCTGTTCCACTGCTTAATTGTCCTCACTGTTAGGAAGTTTCTCCTTAATTCCAGGTTGCTTCTCTCCTTGATTAGTTTCCATCCATTGACAGGAAGAGACCAGTAACACCATTTATTCAAGTGATAAAAATCAGCGGTTCTTAGTTGCGACAACCAAGCTCAGAGAGCATCAAGGACTCACCCCCCATTTCAAACTTGAGCTACAGATATTCCCCTTTATTGATTAAAAAAAATAATCAGCTCCACGTCTAATGACAAATCCTCGGGATGAGGCAGAGGAACAAAAGCCTCCTTCACAGGAGAAGATGACTTCAGAAAGTTTAAAAGTTTAAAAACCTTGACTAGCGGCTCTCTCTACATGTCAACGTTTTGTTGGATATCCTTTCCCCCCCCCTCTTTTTTTTCCCTTTCCCCTCTTAGCTGACAGGCACGTAACTCAGTTCAGGGCTGCCTACAGAAGATTCTTCAAGATTCAAATGGCAGCGACATTACCCAAAACTAGTCATGCACAAGAAAGAAAGAAAGAAAAATGTCTATTTTGGCATCAGTGGCAGTCTCAAAACGTTGAGTGGAAGCAATTTGATTTCTGATGAGTAATGGGAAGCCACCTTGCCTCTCGGAGAAGAACAGAGGAAAGAACCCCCTACAGCAAGATAATAAAATAAACAATAAACAAATATGTTGCCATCAACGTGCAGCTGTCTATTTTGACATGTTGAGAAGCTCAAAACCCCACTTCCACAGCGGAGGCATTTCTCGAAGAGCTATGCTTAACCGCGCATAACGAACAGGGGAAGTAAACGGGGCTAGAGATATAAACTTTTAAGAGGAGCTGTGATGGCAGAAGTATTAACGGTGATGCTTAGGATGTAAAGTCGACGCAGAGGTTTGCTTCCATTTTGCTCCTATCGACTAAAATACCTGACGGGGGAGGAGGAGGAAGAGGAGGAGGAGGAATAGGAAGTCCTTGGTAATCACTAAGCTTGGTTGTTTTCTTGCAGATGTTTCATTACCCAAGTAGGTAACATCATCAGTGCTGGAAGAGGAGGAGGAGGAGGAGAAGGAGGAGGAGGAGGAATAGGAAGTCCTTGGTAATCACTAAGCTTGGTTGTTTTCTTGCAGATGTTTCATTACCCAAGTAGGTAACATTATCACTGCTGGAAGAGGAGGAGGAGGAGGAGGAGGAGGAGGAGGAGGAGGAGGAGGAGGAGGAGGAATAGGAAGTCCTTGGTAATCACTAAGCTTCGTTGTTTTCTTGCAAATGTTTCATTACCCAAGTAGGTAAGATCATCAGTGCTGGAAGAGGAGGAGGAGGAGGAGGAGGAGGAGGAGGAGGAGGAGGAGGACTAGGAAGTCCTTGGTAATCACTAAGCTTGGTTGTTTTCTTGCAGATGTTTCATTACCCAAGTAGGTAACATCATCAGTGCTGGAAGAGGAGGAGGAGGAGGAGGAGGAGGAGGACTAGGAAGTCCTTGGTAATCACTAAGCTTGGTTGTTTTCTTGCAGATGTTTCATTACCCAAGTAGGTAACATCATCAGTGCTGGAAGAGGAGGAGGAGGAGGAGGAGGAGGAGGAGGAGGAGGAGCAGGAGCAGGAGCAGGAGGAGGAATAGGAAGTCCTTGGTAATCACTAAGCTTGGTTGTTTTCTTGCAAATGTTTCATTACCCAAGTAGGTAAGATCATCAGTGCTGGAAGAGGAGGAGGAGGAGGAGGAGGAGGAGGACTAGGAAGTCCTTGGTAATCACTAAGCTTGGTTGTTTTCTTGCAGATGTTTCCTTACCCAAGTAGGTAACATCATCAGTGCTGGAAGAGGAGGAGGAGGAGGAGGAGGAGGAGGAGGAGGAGGAGGAGGAGGAGGAGGAGGAGGAAGAGGAATAGGAAGTCCTTGGTAATCACTAAGCTTGGTTGTTTTCTTGCAAATGTTTCATTACCCAAGTAGGTAAGATCATCAGTGCTGGAAGAGGAGGAGGAGGAGGAGGAGGAGGAGGAGGAGGAGGAGGACTAGGAAGTCCTTGGTAATCACTAAGCTTGGTTGTTTTCTTGCAGATGTTTCATTACCCAAGTAGGTAACATTATCACTGCTGGAAGAGGAGGAGGAAGAGGAAAAAGAAGACTGTGGGATTCTTGCTGCTCTCTGAGCTTGGTGGTTTTCTTGCAGACATTTCATTACCCAACTAGCTAACATCATTAGTGCTAGAAAGGTGTGGGGTTTGCAAAGAAGAGGAGGAGGAGGAGGAGGAGACGATTAGGGGGCTTCCTCCTCAGTGTTAATTATCATGATTTATCATGATAATTTATCACATGGTGGCTCAGTAGGTTAGGACGCTGAGCTTGTCGATCAGAAGGTCGGCAGTTTGGCGGGTCGAATCCCGAGTGCCGCGTAGCAGAGTGAGCGCTGTACTCGTCCCAGTTTCTGCCAACCTAGCAGTTCGAAAACACGTAAAAATGCAAGTAGAAAAATAGGGACCACCATGGTGGGAAGGTAACAGCGTTCCGTCCGCCTTTGGCGTCTAGTCATGCCGGCCACATGACCACGGAGACGTCCTCGGACAAGCGCTGGCTCTCCGGCTTTGAAACGGAGATGAGCACCGGCCCCTAGAGTCGGAAACGACTAGCACGCATGTGCGGGGGAACCTTAACCTTTACCTTATCATTATTAGAATCGGGGACAAAGAATGCAAGCAAAATAACAGACGTTTGAATAATATTGCCAAAGCAGAGAGATTTGATGTGACTTTTGCAGGCTTCTCTCCTGGATAGTTCCAGAAGCAGGGAAGGGATATCCCACCCTGCTGGCAGACTTAGGGGCCTGGGCCAAGGGTGGTCTTGCTTTTTTTCTGTAGCAGTTCCAACTTTGCTTTTCTGCATTGCCGGCGGCTACGTCTTCCCCCGACGCAAACCCACCACAAAGGCAGGCTTTCTCCTTTCTTTTCTACTCTCCTTCCCACTTTTCCTTCATCTCTACACAACTACAATGACTATTTCTCAGAGGATGCGCATTCTGTATGGCAGGCGCATTTTCCCCGGATAAGATTTTCTCAACAGATATTTTCAAAAGATAAAGTCTCCCTGGGGCAGACGCTCCACCCCCACGGGCTGGGTCTATTACAGCCAGAATTTCCAAATAACATCTTATTTCACCCACCTACTTGACTCACTCCGTTTCTTTCCCAGTGACCTTTCTCTCTCTCCCCCTCTCCATATCAAGTGGGTCTGTTGGGAGACACGCTCTCTCTCACACACAACACATAAAACAAGATGGGTGCTTTATCAGACCACGAAGGAAGGAAGGATAGAGGGAAGGAAGGAAGGAAGGAAGGAAGGAAGGAAGGAAGGAAGGGAGGGAGGGAGGGAGGAAGGGAGGGAGGAAGGAAAGGAGGGAGGGAGAGAGGAAGGAAGGAAGGAAGGAAGGGAGGGAGGGAGGGAGGAAGGAAGGAAGGAAGGAAAGGAAAGAGGAAGGAAGAGGGAAGGAGGAAGGAAGGAAGGAAGGAAGGAAGGAAGGGAGGAAGGAAGGAAAGGAAAGAGGAAGGAAGAGGGAAGGAGGAAGGAAGGAAGGAAGGGAGGAAAGAAAGGAGGGAGGGAGGGAGGAAGGAAGGAAAGGAAAGGAAAGAGGAAGGAAGAGGGAAGGAGGAAGGAAGGAAGAGGGAGGGAGGAAGGGAGGGGAAACAGGAAGGAAGGAAGAGAGAGAAGGAAGAGGAAGAACAAAGAGAGAGAAGGAAGACAGGGAGGGAGGGAAGGAGGGAGGGAGGAAAGAAGAGAGGGAGGGAGGGAGGAAGGGAAAAAAAAGAAAGATAAAGAAAGGGAGGGAGGGAGGGAGGGAGGGAGGGAGAAAAGAAAGAAGGCAAGATAGAGGTTGACTAAGTGACCACAGAAGAGATAACCTTTGACAGTGATGTTACTCATAAGTAACATAGCATTGCTTGGAACGGCTCAAAAACAAGCCCACCATTGACTCTTTGACCTTGACTTAAAACCAAGGTACCCCCTGGAATTTTACCAAATTGACACAGCCTCCCTTCCCCACCAGTTGTTATGCATAACACATTTAAAGTCTCTAGCCAACAAATATTCCTACAACATTTGTTCATAACCCATGTTCCACGCCCCCCGCCCAGGCCTGGCAGCTGGCTGAGAAAATGTCTTTCAGGATTGCATCACCATCCTGCTAGATCAGGGATCTTCAAACTTGGCCCTTTTATGACTGGTGGACTTCAGCTCCCAGAATTCCTCAGCCGGGCACGCTGGCTGAGCAATTCTGGGAGTTGAAGTCCACAAGTCATAAAAGGGCCAAGTTTGAAGACCCCTGTGCTAGATGATCATTGGACTATCCATTGGACTATCTGTTCTGCACCCTTGTCTCGCCATTCCATCCTCTTTCTCCTCCCTCCTTCACGTTCATCTCTCTTTTTCAGCTTTCCAAACCAATGTTTATCTCGCAGGACTCTTCCCAGCTTCACAAACCCTCCATCGACAAAGTACACCTCCTTCTCTCCTCTAACCTCAGAAGCTTTCCTTCACTACGCCAAGGTCTCCACCTGGCTGACATCGCTTCAGTCCACACCGCTTCTATAACATCCCTGTCTTGTTCCTATAGTTCCAAAGCTTTCAACCCCCCCCTCCCCAATCTTGGGATCAATTTGGGAGACAATTCTGTCATGGTGGGTGCCCACTGATTATTTAAAACCCTGTCAAAGAAACCACTTCTCCATCCTTTGCAGAACGTCGAGGATGAACCTTTCCACAGCTTTCTCTTCTTGACTTGTTAGAAGCTGAACTTCCATGCCTGCTCCTGCTGAACTTTGAAACGTGGCGAGGAGCTTTCAATTCACACGTTTTCAACAGGGTCGGAGTCTAGAAATATCGGAGTCCTATGATCCGATGCCACTTCTGTCCGCCCGGCTTCCGATCCTGTTTGTCCAACCGCCATGAATAGGTCCCTGGCAACGATCACACTTGCTCTCAACATTTTACAGCCAGCTGGTGCCTCAAAGTGGAGTTCCACGAAGCAAAACATATGGGAAGCCATCTTTGGGGCCACCGCCGAAAATGACGCGGCCCAAATGTGTGGATGGAGAAACCTCGACAGGTCGAAACTGAATAGCATCCATCATTTGGAGGAAGGGGAGTGTAAATAAACGTTTTGATATTTACACCGTTGTGAAAAATGCACTCTGCAAAGGTGTCGCCCTCAAGGCCGTTTGCCGGGGCAAACATTGGAAAGAGTAAGAGAGCTAGCGGATCACCAAATGATTTCCTTGATCATCAGAACATTGGTCAGCATAAATCTAAACACCCCCCCCCTCCCAAAAAAAATCAATTATCAAGTGAGGTTTGGCCGAACTTTGGGAGGTAAACAAAAAACAAAGTAGCACATGCGAAATGGTCCCCCAGGGATTAGGACATAGTTTAATATTTAAATTTTTAATTCCATGAAAAATGGCATGCTAGAAACCCTAAATATGAAAAGCTGATGTCAGCCTTATTTTGTCTTCCTTTTCCTTTTTTTCATTCCTGCTCCTCCTCCTCCTCCCTGCTTCCAGCACTGATGAAGTTACCTAGCTGGGTCATGAAATGTCTGCAAGGAAACGAGTTCAAAGGATACTAAGGACCACACAGTCCATCCTCTTCCTCTTCCTCCAGCAATGATGATGCTACCTTCTTGGGTTAATGAAACATTTGCAAGAAAACAACAAAGCTTAGTGAGTACCAAGGACTCCCTAGTTGTCCTCGTCCTCCTCCTCCTCTCCACAAACCCCTCTCCCTTCTAGCACTGATGATGTTCCCTAGTTGGGTAATGAAATGTCTGCAAGAAAACATCCAAGCTCAGAGAGCACCAAGGACCCTACAATCCTCCTCCTCCTCCTCCTCTTCTTCTTCTCCTTCTCCTCCTCCTCCTCCTTCCTGAAAAATCCACTCCCTTCTAGCACTGATGATGTTCCCTAGTTGGGTAATGAAACGTCTGCAAGAAAATCACCAAGCTCAGAGAGCAGTGGGGACCCCACAGTTCTCCTCCTCCTCCTCCTCCTCCCTCTCTTCTTCTTCTTCTTCTTCTTCTTCTCCTCTTCCTCCTCCTTTCTCCTTCTCCTTCTTCGTCATTGGGGTACACAGAAGGAGCCTCCTCGAAGATTGTGGAGCAATATTTCAAACCACAATCGGGCGTACCCTGGGCAACGGCAACCTTGTTTGCCGGCTAATCCTTCTCACACTTGTCTATCAGACATGATTTCTTTTTTCTCGCCTTTTTGGGTGCCAGTCAGGACTATATTGCAAATGGCTTTGATCATCTTCTTCTTCTTCTTCTTCTTCTTCTTCTTCTTCTTCTTCTTCTTCTTCTTCTTCTTCTTCTTCTTCTTCTTCTTCTTCTTCTTCTTCTTCTTCTTCTTCATCTTCTTCTTCTTCATCATCTTCTTCTCCTCCTCCTCCTCCTTTCTGTCTTTCTCTCTGTCTCTGTCTCTCTGTCTATCTCTCTCTCTCTCTCTCTCTCTCTGTGTGTGTGTGTATGTGTATGGCACATACTGGAACTTTCATTACTTGAAAGTTCTTTTAGGCTGAAGTGCAGAGGATAAACATCTTAAGTAAAAATCAAGAAACCTGTAATTGA
Source organism: Vipera berus (assembly GCF_964194415.1). Taxonomy (NCBI): domain Eukaryota; kingdom Metazoa; phylum Chordata; class Lepidosauria; order Squamata; family Viperidae; genus Vipera; species Vipera berus. Next base: position 6,728,246 of record NC_138218.1, on the reverse strand, counting down.
TTTCACCTTTTTGATGGTGCCTCTCTGTCTGCTGCAGATCTGCTGCGGAGAAAGGACTGTCTCCAGGAATAACCGTTAGCAGCCTTTCCCAAAACGGGGCCCTGTGGTTACTGCTGACGTAGAGCAATTTTTGTCTCTATCCTTCTAAGCAAGGATGGTGGAAATTTTTGGACGACATTAAGCGGGGATCCAAAGATTGGGGAAAATTGCCACTGGGCTAAATTTAGTTAGGACACGATAAAAAGCAAACCTGCCAAGCAGCAGGGAGATCAGAAAATCCAGGCAGTTCGAATGAATATAAGGATTTATTGCAAGCTGAAGCTCTTGACAAGAATCTGATGGGCACCGCAAATTGGCGGTAAATAAGAGTCAAGGGACGCGGTGGCTCAGTGGGTTAGGACGCTGAACTTGTCGATCGGAAGGTCAGCAGTTTGGCCGGTCGAATCCCGAGTGCCGCGTAGCAGAGTGAGCGCCTGTTACTCGTCCCAGCTTCTGCCCACCTAGCAGTTCGAAAGCACGTAAAAATGCAAGTAGAAAAATAGGGACCACTCCGGTGGGAAGGTAACAGTGCTCCGTGCGTCTTTGGCATCTAGTCATGCCGGCCACAGGACCACGGAGACGTCCTCGGACAAGCGCTGGCTCTTCGGCTATGAAACGGAGATGAGCACCGGCCCCTAGAGTCGGAAACGACTAGCACGCATGTGCGGGGGAACCTCAATGGGATCTCTTGTGGGCGCGAAGGGAGTTGAGACTGATGACATGTTTGACCTCTCCTTCGGGCTGAGTCTAGTCGTCTCCCACAAAGCCATATTAAGAATAGAATAAAACAATGTTGGAAGGGACCGGTGAAGGAAAACATCTTCATCAGGGTCCAGTCCAAGCCGGGAATAAACAACATGGAGACTGCTGTAGAAAGAAGGTTGTAGTTTAATTGAAGAGGAGAGCCAGACAGAAAGATGGCTCTGGAAAAACTGACCATGAGGAGCTTTTTATACCTTCTTGGGCTTTTGTGTTTGGAGTGGTTCTTCCTGTTCCTGTGGCATGAATTTTGACCTGAGCTTTTGATCATGTCCTTTTGGGATTTTGACAGTAGTGGGTTAATCGTATTATGTCCTAAAGGCCATGTCTTTAGAGCTTGGATGGGGTATGTAGGTTTTAGAAGTCTTTGTCTTTCTAATCTCATCAGCTCTAAGCTTCCTGGCTCCAGTCTTTCTGAAAGGATTATCACATCTGCATTTCTACAGACCTGGTTTCTGCTTGGGGCAGAGAAGAGACTTCGGGGGGGGGGGTTCTTTCCTTTGGGGAAATATAATATTCTGCCTTTTAATATTTCCCAAAATATTTCTTTCTTGGGGGGGGTGCTGTCCTCCTACGGGGCCTTGGAGGTCTTCTAGTCCAACCCCCTGCTCAGGCAAGAAACCCTATACCATTTCAGACAAATGGCTGTCCAAACTCTTCTTAAAAACCTCCAGGGATGGAGCACCCACCACTTCTGGAGGCAAGTTGTTCCACTGGTTAATTGTTCCCACTGTCAGGAAATTTCTCCTTCGTTCCAGGTTGCTTCTCTCCATCATTAGTTTCCATCCATTGCTTTTTGTCCTGCCTTCAGGTGCCTTGGAGAAAAGGCTGACTCCCTCTTTAATTAAGGAGAGCTTCTTCTTCATCATCCAAGCAAATCTTAGAGGCGCCAGCTACTTCTAGCACAGCCCTCATAGTCTTCACTTATCCGATGCATATACAATGGCAATTTACAGAAAGGAAGCAGGGGATGTGCTTTCAGCAACTTTGTTTGATCTCATGACTCAAATCATTCCTATTCCCCCCCCCAATAGTTCTCTCTGTCGGTTCAAGTGTTCTCTCAGCTTCCGCCCTCCCTCCCCCCGCCATCCCCCAGGACAATTCATGTTCTCCCCACTTGCATATTCTAAGCAAGATTAGAAAATCTGTGCTATTCTTATCGGTTAAAGATAGGAAGTTCTGCAAGAAAGGAAATCTTCATCTCTCTCATTAGGAGGCTGAATTAATTATCTTGACAAACCTTCTTTGCATACTGAGGATGTTCCCAAGGCAATCAAACATATGAGTGGTAGGCATAAGGCAGCGAATAAACTGTCTCAGAAAATGTCCCAAAGGTGCTTTTTCAAGAGGCGACTGGACTTGCTTTGTGTTTTTCCTTGAAGACGTTTCGCTTCTCATCCAAGTAGCTTCTTCCATTGAGACTTCTTCAGTCAGCCTTCTCGTCAACCCCCTGCGCAAGCGTCATGGATATTTCTCTTCCTTGTTTAGATCATTCTTCACCGCCATTCTTCACATCACCGTGATATCAGAATAAAACAGAACAGAACAACAGAGTTGGAAGGGAGCTTGGAGGTCTTCTAGTCCAACCCCCTGATCAGGCAGGAAACCCTCTACCATTCCAGACAGCTGGCTGTCCAGTCTCTTCTTGAAAGACGCCGTTGATGGAGCACCCCCAACTTCTGAAGCCAAGTCGTTCCGCCAGTTCATTGTTCTCACTGTCAGGAAATTTCTCCTTAGTTCCAGGTTGCTTCTTTCCTTGATTAGTTTCCATCCGTTGCTTCTTGTCTGGCCTCTGATTGGTGACCTCTGATGCGAAATAATCCTGTGTCTCATAAGCAAATAAACTGATGGTGGGGAATTGGGACCTACAAGTAATGAAATGCAGTTCACGTAATTGTTCTAACTGTCAAGGAAAAAAATAATAATTCCTGACAATTAGAACAATTAACCAGTGGAACAACTTGCCACCAGATGTTGTGAATGCTCCAACATTGAAAGTTTTTAAGAAGAGACTGGACAGCCATTTGTCTGAAGTGGTATAGGTTCTCCTGCTTGAGCAGGGGGCTGGACTAGAAGACTTCCAAGATCCCTTCCAGCTCAATTCCATTCCATTCCATATTCTATTCTATTCTATTCTATTCTATTCTATTCTATTCTATTCTATTCTATTCTATTCTATTCTATTCTATTCTATTCTATTCTATTCTATTCTACATTCCCTCTTATATTCTATTCCATTCCATTCCATTCCATTTTCTATTCTATTCTATTCTATTCTATTCTATTCTATTCTATTCTATTCTATTCTATTCTATTCTATTCTATTCTATTCTATTCTATTCTATTCCATTCCATATTCTATTCTATTCCATTCCATTCCATTCCATTCCATATTCTATTCTATTCTATTCTATTCTATTCTATTCTATTCTATTCTATTCTATTCTATTCTATTCTATTCTATTCCATTCCATTCCATTCCATTCCATATTCTATTCTATTCTATTCTATTCTATTCTATTCTATTCTATTCTATTCTATTCTATTCTATTCTATTCTATTCTATTCTATTCTATTCTATTCTACATTCCCTTTTATATTCTATTCCATTCCATTCCATTCCATATTCTATTCTATTCTATTCCATTCCATTCCATATTCTATTCTATTCTGTTCTGTTCTATTCTATTCTATTCTATTCTATTCTATTCTATTCTATTCTATTCTATTCTATTCTATTCTATTCTATTCTATTCTATTCTATTCTATTCTATTCTATTCTATTCTATTCTACATTCCCTTCTATATTCTATTCCATTCCATTCCATTCCATATTTTCTATTCTATTCTATTCTATTCTATTCTATTCTATTCTATTCTATTCTATTCTATTCTATTCTATTCTATTCTATTCTATTCTATTCTATTCTATTCTATTCTATTCTATCCTATCCTATCCTATCCTATCCTATCCTATCCTATCCTATCCTATCCTATTCTATTCTACATTGCTGTATGTATTTATGCACTATTTTTCTGTCCTTGCATACGATTTTCCTGCTTTCAGGATTTCTAATGTTTTCAAGCCTGTTGCTCTTGTCTCGCCTGGACGCCCCCAAAGCCCTTTATCTCCTTACTTCCCACAATTGCAGGGACATGAAAGAAAGATCTCCCATTCCTACTGATGTATTATGCAAGGAGTCCACAAAAGTTTTTTTTTCTCCAGAACTTCAGAGAATACAAAATACAAATACAGAAAGAACAATTCATTCTTCAAACAGCCACAGCAGCAGGTAGTCTGGGCAAAGAGAAAGTGAGACCCCAAATTGTCAAACTGACTCAAGCTTTCTCACAGAAATCACACATCTCCTTATGTTCAACTTGATCGGTTGCCAGTTGTCTTCTGAGCCCCAGATCAGGGTGCTAACAACGGCCTATAAAGTCTTACGTGTCTCATTCAGCCAGTCATATATTGTCCTGGTATAATGTCAGATACGGTTGTGTACATAATTGCTTACTTCCGTACCTTCTACCAAGCATCCTATGATTACGAATAGGGCATTTTTTTGTTGTTTTTTTTTTAAAATAGGGCATAAGAGTGCACAAGCCATCTTCCCACCAGCTTTACAAAGTCCTGTCTCCAATATATATTTTTTTATTTTTTATTTTTATTTTAATTCCATTTATATCCCGCCCTTCTCCGAAGACTCAGGGCGGTTTACAAGCTTAGCAGTAGCCTTCATTCTATGTATATGCCTGCTTATTAGGGCTTTCGCACACACCCCCAAGCGGCATTATTACAAAGTCAGCTTAATTGCCCCCAACAATCTGGGTCCTCATTTTACCTACCTCGGAAGGATGGAAGGCTGAGTCAACCTTGAGCCTGGTGGGACTCGAACCTGCACTAATTGCAGGCAGCTGGTGTTACTTAAGGAGGCATTAGCCCACTGCTCCACCAAGGCTCTCTCTCTCTCTATATATATACAGTATATCCAGAAAAAAAAAAGCCTGTGGCTTGCTTTATGCTAGTCACGTAGCTTTGACGCTAAGGTTTACCTCTGAGGCTCTCCATTGGAAACGACACAATTCTAATGTGTCGTGTCCATGTTCCCTATCAATGAGAGCTCCAGGGAAATTGCCACGGAAGAAAAAAAAAGAAAAAAAACCCAAACAAGCACGCTATGCAAATTAGCAATTGGATGTAACAGCAGGCGGGCAACGGAAGAAAGCTTTTTTTTTTGGGGGGGGGGTCCAAAGAAGCCGAAGAGAGCTGAAAGGAAAGGGGGAAGAAGTCTCAAGTGGAAAGGCAGGATCGGAAGCACAAGCAGTGGGCTGGAGAGGATGAATAAATGAACTTTCTCGGCAGTGCAGTAATGCTCCTGCCTTGCAACTTCCCCCCAAAACGCCTCCTACAAAATCTCCAGGATTTTTGCCCCAACCGATTTGGCGCTTTAAGCGAGATTATTTACGTGAAGAAAAATGGTTCAAGCGCGTTGCATTGTTTCGGGAGGAGGAAATCTATCTGGGCTGGTGGGCCCATTCTTGAGCGAGCAAAAAAAGAAAAAAAATGGCGGAGAAGAAGACCGTCGTGTTGATGGCCCTCAAGGCTCCCTTGCTTCCCTTTGAATCCCCCCCCCTCTTCAGATAAGAAAAAAGGTCTTGGTAGCACCCATCTCTTCTTTTGTACCTTCCAAGAAAGCCTTGGAGACAAACGTGGGCCCCGGAGACATTCCAGCAGGCAAAGATGATGGGGGAGAAGCAAAACTTGCATTTGGGGCAGCCGAGTTTCTTCTTTTTGTTGTTGTTGTTGTTGTTGATTTCAAAGGATTTAAAAATACTCATCGGCTGCAAAGGAGGTGTTCTGTGGGGTCCTTGGTGCTCTCTGAGCTTGGTGGTTTTCTTGCAGATATTTCATTACCCAGCTGTGTAACAACTTCAGTGCTAGAAAGGAGTAGGGTTTGAAGAGAGGAGGAGGAGGACGATGACTGTGGGGTCCTTGGTGCTCTCTGAGCTTGGTGGCTTTCTTGCAGACATTTCATTACCCAACTAGGTAACATCATCAGTGCTAGAAGGGAGGTATTTACCAGTAACTGTGGATTGCCCAGAGTTGCTGGGAGCCAGTCCACTTGCAAATGTAATAAATGAATTTAATTTTTTTTAAAAAAAAAACTCCTTGAGCCCTGGATTAGAATGGTTCTTGATTTGCTCCTGTGAGATTGCTCCTGTTGGTATTAATTACATTTATAAGCCACCACAATAAAACGTCTCTCTCCATACCCAGTGTACACTCCCCATCAAATCACCCTGCCAAGCGTTGCCGTTTATTAACGCGCAAAGCCTGCAAATTAGCGCGCGAACATCCCACAGAAAAATGGGAAATAAACGCAGCCATTTTTGCATGACACCACATTTTTTTTCTCCCCCGAGTTAAGTAAATATCTTCTATCTGCTCTTACAAATGTCTTGATTCTTTCTATTTTGGGAGCAGAAAGGGGTTATGTGCCATGAAATGGCTTTTTTATTTTTAAAATAAAAACTCCTGTGAAATAAGTAATTTTAAACCCTAAGGGAAGGGGGGGGAAACGTCTCTCCTTACCCTTTCATTATAATTATAATTAAATCAGCCTTAACTGTTATTTAGTCAGCCAATTACAACTTAAGGGAAAAGGCTGTTTTCTCAGAGACAAGACTCTTTCCCATCGTGCAGTTTTCCAGAAATCCTACTCTATTGGTTTTGAGTTTGCTTTATTATCATTTCTTCCCTGACCAAGGGAATAGATGGATGGGTCCACCTATTCTCCAAAGCAAATGAAGGCAGGACAAGAAGCAACGGATGGAAGAGAGACAACCTGGAATGAAGGAGGAATTTCCTGACAGTGAGAACAACCAATCAATGGAATGGTTTCCTCCAGAAGTGGTGGGTGCTCCATCACTGGAGGTTTTTAAGAAGAGACTGGATGGCCGTTTGTCTGAAATGGTATAGAGTTTCCTGCTTGAGCAAGGGGATTGGACTAGAAGACCTCTGAGGACCCTTCCAGGCCTATGATTCTATGTTCTAAAAAGTGAGACGGAGAAGATTGATAACTTTGGACACTCCTGACACATCATAAGGAATAGACAGAAACATGGAGGAAGCAGGAAAGACTTCAAGACTGGATCTGCTTTCCGTTACAATCTTGAGTTGGCAGTGGAAGAGTTGACTATCAAAGGCTCAACTGAAAGCTCTCCAGGGGTTTTGAGGATCAAGAAGCCAGCAAAGCCAAACTCGTCTCCAGATGTGAGCAACAATTTAAAACCTAGAGTTAAAAAAAAATCAAACCCCTTTCCATGATAATTCTCAAGAGACTTCTTGACACCTGTGGATTTCTGTGTCTTTAGGAGATAAGCTGTCAACCCGCCCCAAGGTTGAGAAGACTTTGTTAATCCAGAACATTTCATTACATCTTCTACCAGTCTGAAAACTCTCTCCGAGGCTGGTTCCCTTCTTAGCATTGGCCATAAACGTTCACCAGGGAGTTGAAAATTGTGGCATTTTCACCATGGTGGCGCAGTGGTTAAAGTGCAGTATTGCAGGCAAACTCTGCCTACAGCCTGGTGTTCGATCCTAACCGGCTCAAGGTTGACTCAGCCTTCCATCCTTCCGAGGTTGGGAAAAGGAGGACCCAGATGGTTGGGGGCAACATGCCGACTCTGTAAACCGCTTAGAGAGAGGGCTGTAAAGCACTGTGAAGTGGTATATAAGTCTAAGGGCTATTGCTATTTATAGGCATATCTGCATAATACACGCACAAGTGAAGTGAGATACCCTCTCAAAATACAATTAGAAACAAACCAACAAAAAAACACCCTGCAAAAACATTACACCCTAAAATGTAGTAAGATGATAGTAGAGTGATACAGCGTTTGAGTTTAAGGGCAACTCACCCGTGTGAACTTCCACCATCATAAGGAGAGTTCAGCCTCCTGTATCTTCATGTCAATTCACCAGATTGATTTGCTACATCAGATCCAATCAGGGTCCTTCAAATCAATTTGAAGATCTGAAGGACTTTTGCACATGCTTTTATCCAATCAAATCGATGCGTTCTGGCAGTTTGAATGGACTGTTCAAATCAATTTGTCAAACTGAATCTAATCTCGGTTGGAGCCACACACCCCCAGATAATATCCGAAAGATCAAATCAGTCAAATCACGACTAGATAGAATTACCTTTCTGAAATTCTACCTTGAATTTCCAGAAACCACAAAACACTTCCATGCAGGAAGAAGAGAAAAAAAATCAACCTTAGGGAATCACTGTATCTATGTGTAAGAGTCCCAAAATTTGAAAATAACGAAGAAACAGAATAACAAAGTTTGAAGGGACCTTGGAGGTCTTCTAGTCCAACCTCATTCCAGACAAATGACTGCCCAGTCCCTTCTTAAAAACTTCCAGTGATGGAGCATTCACAACTTCTGGAAGCAAGTCATTCCAATGGTTAATTGTTCTCACTATCAGGAAATTTCTCCTTAATTCCAGGTTGCTTCTCTCCTTGATTAGTTTCCACCCGTTGCTTCTTGTCCTGCCTTCAGGCACTTTGGAGAATAGATTGACCCCCTCTTCCTTGTGGCAGCCCCTGAGATATTGGCAGCCACCCCTAGTCCTTCTTTTCACTAAAGGTAAAAAGTAAAGGATCCCCCGCACATGCGTGCTAGTCGTTTCCGACTCTAGGGACCGGTGCTCATCTCTGTTTCAAAGCCGAAGAGCCAGCGCTTATCCGAGGATGTCTCCGTGGTCATGTGGCCGGCATGACTAGACGCCAAAGGCGCACGGAACGCCGTTACCTGTAGTGGTCCCTATTTTTCTACTTGCATTTTTACGTGCTTTCGAACTGCTAGGTTGGCAGAAGCTGGGACGAGTAACAGGTGCTCACTCTGTTACGCGGCACTCGGGATTCAATCCGCCAAACTGCCGACCTTCTGATCAACAAGCTCAGCGTCTTAACCCACTGAGCCACCGCGTCCCTACTCTTTTCACTAGACATACCTAATTCCTGCAACTGTTCTTCATATGTTTTAGCCTCCAGACATTTTATCGTCTTTGTTGCTATTTGCTGCACTCTTCCCAGAGTCTCGTCATTTTTTTATTTTTTATTTTTTTTTACATCGCGGCAAACAAAATGGGACGCCGCATTCCAAGCGTGGCCTTCCCAAGGCCTTATAAAGCGGCATGAACACCTCACGTGATCTTGATTCTGTCCCTCTGTGAATGCAGCCTGGGATCAAGCAACCAAAAATGTAAGTAAAGTTGCTTAAATGTAGAAGGTTAAAGAGCTAAAATAATTCCCAATCTCAGAATTTGTTTTGCATACAAGAACAGAACCCAGTTCTCCCACCCTCAAAATTAACTTCTAATTACCCCCTTATTGCTCTTCTTTTAGCGGCACGGCACATGTGTGTGCATAAAAGAGACTGTTTTTATTGCTGCATTACAGAAACGAGCGGATCAGAAATCCTTGCCAATCTTCCGCAAATCAGCCAGCTATACCTTTCCCCTCCTGCCCCCAACCATGCACCATACACAAGTCCTCATCAATCTTGTGTTTTAGAGGGAGGCATCCTTGTAAACTGGTTTTCCCGGTTGCAATGTATGGCTGTGAAAGTTGGACCATAAGAAAGGCTGAGCGCCAAAGAATTGAGGCCTTTGAGCTATGGTGCTGGAGGAGACTCCTGCGAGTCCCGTGGACTGCAAGGCCTTCAAACCGGTCGGTCCTAGAGGAGATCAACCCCGACTGCTCTTTAGAAGGCCAGATCCTGAAGCTGAAACTCAGATATACTTTGGCCACCTAATGAGAAGGAAGGACTCATTGGAGAAGAGCCTCATGCTGGGAAAGATGGAGGGCAAGAGAAGAAGGGGATGACAGAGAAGGAGGTGGCTGGATGGGGTCACTGAAGCAGTAGGCGTGAGCTTCAAGGGACTCCAGAAGATGGTAGAGGACAGGAAGGCCTGGAGGAACGTTGTCCATGGGGTTGCCATGGGTTGGACACGACTTCGCAACTAACAACAACAACAATCCTTGTAAAGCCAGCAATGCCGAAATTAGACTGTTGGGGTTAAGTGGAGGAGAACAGCAGCTCACAACTTTAGAAAACCCCTTGACAACCTCCTTTGATTCAAGAACACTGGGGGTTTTTTTTCCCTCCCTGGAGGTCACCTACAACAACGTTTTGATGGAACCATAAATATGGAAGGACTTTTATTGGCCTCCTTCAAGCAACAACTGCAATTCCCCAACTGTCCAACCTGTAATGTTTTGCGGTGTGACGGATAGCGATCTACTTCTTCTTTAAAAGTAGCTTATCCAAGGCACATTGTTTGAAAGGGGAGGCTACGTCTGATGTTCAGCTCAAATCTAAGTATCCTTCAACGTAGACCTATGGGCCCTCTCCCATTTGGGAGGCAATGGAGACATTATTGATCTACAACAGCCTTTCCGTAGCATCAATGATATACATGGGTGTCTTCAAAGCTCATGCTTTTTTATCTCCACTGTGTGTAAACAGGAAGGGAATCCCACTCCCCCCTAGCACTGATGGTGTGACCTAGTTTGGTAATGTAACATCTGCAAGAAAACTACCAAGCTCAGAGGAGGACCCCATAATCCTTCTCCTCCACTCTGCAAATCCAACTCCCTTCTAGTTTGGTAATGAAACATCTGCAAGGAAACTACGAAGCTTAGAGAAGGACCCCATAATCCTTCTCGCTTCCTTCTCCTTCTCCTCTTTCTCCTTCTCCTCCACTCTTCCCTCCCTTCTAGCACTGATGATGTGTCCTAGTTTGGTAATGAAACATCTCCAAGAAAACTACCAAGCTCAGAGACCACCAAGGACCCCACTGTATTTTCTACAGATCAGGCTTGTGTGTCCTGCTTATTCCAAAGAATCACACCACCAGCCCGCATCTCATGGGCCACCTCCTCTCCAGATTGCCATCTCGCGAGTACGATTACGTCCGCCGTTCCGTCCTACCTGTATATTTTATACCGGGTTGTAAATCCCTGACGATGTCTTTCCACAAAGGATAAGTAGCTCCGCGAATGGTGGAACGGCCCCCTGTCTGAAATAAGCCAGTCAAATTCCTTGGAGACATGTTGGTTGGTCACAGCAGGCTCCTGGTGGGAAGGGTGGACAGTTATATGGTCCCATATAAAGAGGAAGTAGAGAATCTCAGCAACCCTCCAGCTCATGCTTCTCGTTCTGCTTTTTCCCTCTCATTCTTGCGCCATTCCGTGGACTCCTGCAGAGGAAGAGAAGGAGCGGGAAAGAGGAGAGGGAGGGAGGGAAAGAGAGGAGCAGGGGCAGAAGGAGAGACGTTCAAGAGTTACAAAAGTGCAAGAACCGCCTCCTTGGATTTCCTACGAGAGACATTCGTTAAGTGGGGCTTGACCCCATCTGATGACCTTTCTTGACACACTTTTTAAGGGAGCCACTGCTGTGGATAAGTTAGTGACACATTTGTGAAGCGAACCTGGCTTCCCCATGGATTTTGCTTGTCTAAACGGTCACAAAAAGGGGGGATCACGTGATCCCGGGAGACACCGCAACGGTCATAAGTATGAGCCGGATGCCAAGCGTCTGAATTTGGATCAGGTGATCGCGGGGATGCTGCAAAGGCCGTCGGCGTGAAAAACGGTCACGTCCCTTTTTTACCCCCAGGGCCGTTGTAACTTTGAGCCGTCACTAAATGAACCATTCTTCAAGTCCAGGACTACGTCTAGTAGGCGTCTGTTTAGAACTGCCTTTAAAACACAACTTGTCGTTCAAACTGGGGGGGGGGAAATAAATAAATCCCAAGGTGTAAAGTCCCTGGCCCTCACTTAAATTTGAGATACCAAATCGGGCAACTCAAGTGGAGGCTTCTTGGGGAAGCCTTTAATTGATCAAATGAGACAGCTGGGTGGCAAGTAATCTGGAACGCTGGCAGAGTTACATCCAGAAGTGCCACACCAAACTTTGCTAGCCACAAAGAGCAACAAAGATGATTGGGGGACTGGAGGCTAAAACATATAGGGAACGGTTGCTGGAATTGGGTATGTGTAGTTTAATGAAGAGAAGGGTGAGGGGTGACATGACAGCAGTGTTCCAATATCTCAGGGGCTGCCCCAAAGAAGAGGGAGTCAACCTCTTCTCCAAAGCGCCTGAAAGCAGGACAAGAAGCAACGGATGGAAACTAGTCAAGGAGAGAAGCAACCTGGAACTAAGGAGAAACTTCCTGACAGTTAGAACAACTAACCAGTGGAACAACCTGCCTCCAGAAGCGGTGAATGCTCCAACACTGGAGGTTTTTAAGAAGAGACTGGCCAGCCATTTGCCTGAAATGGTATAGGGTTTCTTGCCTGAGCAGGGGGTTGGACTAGATGACCTTTGGCGGTGTCCCTTCCAACTTATTATTATTATTACTGCTTATTACTGCTAAAGCTTGTAAGCTGCCCTGAGTCTTCGGAGAAGGGCGGGATATAAATGGAATTAAAATAAAATAAAATAAAAATTATTATTATTATTATTATTATTATTATTATTATTATTATTATTATTATTATTATTTATGAAAATCAGACAACGGAGCCGATTACCTCGTAAGGAAGGCATCAATCATTCCTCTACACTCCCTTATTCCCTCCTTCAGTACATCCCATCCAGGTACGTGTTTTCCCACGCTTGCATGAAATTTGACCCCGACGCAAGCGCTGATAGCAACAGTTAGGCTAAACGATTCGTTTCTGTTCCAGTTACAGGACCCTTCATAGGTTTATAGAGACGCACGGAAGTTGGCGAGTAGACGAGACTCTTCCAAGAGCCCCATCCAAATTGTTACAGCTGGACTCACGTGGAAGTTTGACTTCACGCGCTTTTGAGTGACCCAAACTAGCTGTAAGTTAGCTCTGCATCCAAGCAATTAAGAAACAAAAGGCAATTCAACATTGTCAGAAGCGATTTAGGTAAATACGTTGAGTAATTAAGCCTATGATTTGTGGGCTGCCGCATCGGAACGGATGGATGGATGGTGTCACATAATTTTTTTTTAAAGCAAGTTAAGGAAGAAAGGAAGATGTGAAAAGTTACTCCCCGGAGGTCAGGATCTGTGATGCTCCAGTTGCGTCATCGCGGGACCTGGTTTCAGATCGAGCTAAGCAGCTGCAATCATGCCAGATCTCCTGAATTTATAAAATGGGAGGTTTTATCCTAAATCTCCCACTTTATAGATTGAGTGTTGGCACACGGCAGGAAAAAAGAGGATAGTAATTTATACTAAATATCTATTTATTTACTTATTCAACCTGTCTGCCACTCATCTCCTCTCATTTATTTCATGTATGCTTCACGAGGGGCTTATGATACAGTATTTTTGGATCATTGTTTAAGCGTTTTTGAGGAGTGCAGTTGTTGTACAAATATGGTTCTGAACGCAGCCCATAAATTCTTGAATAAATCAACCCATCGAATATACGTAGCTGAGGGTTGAACTCTAGGATCTTTAGTGCTCTTGGAGCTTGACTGTTTTCTTGCAGATGTTTCATGACCCAACTAGGTAACATCATCAGTGATGGGGGAGAAGAGGAGGAGGAGGAGGAGGAGAACTGTGGGGTCCTTGGTGCTCTCTGATCTTGTTGGTTTTCTTGCAGACGTTTCATGACCCAACTAGGGAACATCATCAGTGCTAGTAAGGAATACTCTCTTTCTATTTATTAGTGGCTTGTCCTGTCAGTGGGAATGTCCTTGGCGGTTCCTCACTCTCTTCTAGCAGTGGTGATGTTGCCTAGTTGGGTCATGAAATGTTTACAAGCAGACGGCCATGCTCAGTCTGTCATTGTCCTCCTCTTCCTCCTCCTCCATTCCACAAAACCCACTCACCTATAGCACTGACAGTGTTGCCTAGTTGGATAATGAAATGTCTGCAAGCAGATGACCAAGCTCAGAGGGGACGAAGGAGCCCATTTGTGCAGGAGACATAAATCCACCTACCTCCATGATCAGTGCCAATACAATTCTTGAATAATAACAACTGGATATGTGAACTAATGAACGCAAGACCCGGTGAACAGCTGGCGTGATCCAGCTGGAATATTTCCCTCCTGCGGTGATATTCTGCCTTTAAACCCAGAGACAGTGCTATTTTAAATCCGTTAAATGTCCCATTTCAAGTTTGTCTCCCTTCTGTTCAGGCCCACAAGAGACTTGCCGTCCACTTTACACTTTTTCCCCTTCACACCTCACAACAGCTTCTCAACATCTGTTCCCTTGCAAACAAGATGTTCTTTCACTTTTCTGGCCCCGTGCAGCCTATGTTCCTGCTACAGTTCGGGCTGTGGGGGGGGGGGGAGGAATCAAAACACTGCAAAACTCGTTAATGAAACAAACCACTTTGCACTTGTAAAAGTTCGCACATAATTAATCTGTGTGCAAGATTGATCAGCAGCATTCCGTTCTGTTTCCAAGCAGGAACAAGATAACAACAACAACAACAACAACTTGGAAAGAGTGCCACCTAAACATGGTGGAAAACTGTAAGTATCAAATTCCAGATCAAAAATAATAATGGAATGGAATGGAATGGAATGGAATGGAATGGAATGGAATGGAATAGAATAGAATAGAATAGAATAGAATAGAATAGAATAGAATAGAATAGAATAGAATAGAATAGAATAGAATAGAATAGAATAGAAGGGATCTTGGAGGTCATCTAATCCAACCCCTTGCTCAGGCAGGAAAACCTGAGACAAAATGACTGTTCAAAGTTACAACGGCATTGGAAAAAGTGATTTATGACCGATTTTCACTCTTAGGACTGTTGCAGCATCCTCATGGTCATGTGGTCAAAATTCAGACATTTGGCAACTGACTCCTATTTATGACAGTTGCAGGGAAGGAAGGAAGGAAGGAAGGAAGGAAGGAAGGAAGGAAGGAAGGAAGGAAGGAAGGAAGGAAGGAAGGAAGGAAGGAAGGAAGGAAGGAAAAATCTGTTATTCTATTCTAAGTCACATACTCAGCCTCCATTTCTACCCTACTCTCTTTTTAGGAGAAAGAAATTAAGAGTTTTGAGGAAAGAGAGAGAGAGAGAGAGAGAGAGAGAGAGAGAGAGAGAGAGAGAAGGTTCAACTAGAAAGCTCAGTCCATTGCAAGGAAACGTCCCGGTATCTTTTCATAAACCATGACTGACTTGGAATATCTGATTCTGTTCAGAGACTGGCCTGGGGGGCCAGGCCCAAAGACTGACTCAGGCGTTCCCAAATCCTTCAACCATGACAATTGACCAGGTGCTGAACAAATCCACCTGAATGCACACACCAACACAACAATGCGTTGTGCGCTGAAACCAACTCAACCCTAGAGATAGGTTAAAGCAGCAGGAATCCGTGGCACCAAAATTCAGGAAAAGCTTTGAAAGGGCATTATTTGAGCTAGAGGTGGGATCAAAGCAGAGTTTGGGACTTCAATCAGCCAGGCTGACATTCTGAGTTTCTCCTCCAGCAGGCTGGGACCCAGAGATCAAATGAGGAAAGTGTCTTCAAGGCAAATCCCTCATCAATCAAACTCCCACTGCCTTTTCTTGTCCAGCCCAAGCTTTAACCTGTCGCTCCTCTCTCCGTGACAAGCTGAAAAGGGTTGTTTCTCTCCCAGAACGAAATGGAAGGGGACAGAGGAAGTGGCAGCGGGGCGCAGAGGTGGAAAACAGGCAATTCTGACCAAGTCTTGGCCTCTTCTAAATAAAATGCGCCTTCCTTGAAGCGGTTCTGTTCCACTTGAAAGAAGAACGGTAGATGGTGGGTCAATCTGGTTGCAAACAATGTTCCTTAAGCGTTCGTGTAAGTCTGCAAGCAAAGTCTGCAAGCAAACTGAAGGCTTCAGTCAGGACCGAAGAAGCTTCCTGGATGCGAAGCGAAACATCTTACAAGTTAAAACAAAGGAAGTAAAGTTGCCTTTTCGAAAAAGCACCTTTGGGATAGCCGTGACCTGGATGCCTGGGAATCTCCCTAGACGTCTAGCTTCTGCTGTCTCTCCATTTCCCTTTCATCTTCCCTCCCTTTCTTCTGAAAAGTATCTCATATAGAAACTTTCCCCCCCCCCATTACCCCTTTGGCTAATTTTGCAGACACTTTCTTACATGGGGATGCGAAAGCCGAGCTGTGCCAAAATGACTCACTCGGCCTGGAATTTGGATTGCCTTGGTTTAGCGGCAGCTAAAAAGGATGAGCGAGAGAAAATGAAACCTGCAGATGTTTTGGAAGGCGATGAAAGCAGAAGAGATACAAATCATTAATATCAGAACAGTTGAAAGATTTAATAATAATAATAATAAAAAAACCCCACATTGCAGGGGTTGTTTGTGCAAGACATTGCCACAAGACAGCAAGCTGTTGGGGGCGGTCAGATAAAAATGGCACAGAATAAGATGTTTGTGCTGGCGCCATGTGCAATGAGAGAGCATTAAAAGCCTGGGAACTTGCAGGAATGGTTACGTCTAGTTTAATGAAAAGAAGGACTAGGGGAACTGTAGTGCTGGAGAAGACTCCTGCGAGTCCCGTGGACTGCAAGGCCTTCAAACTGGTCGGTCCTAGAGGAGATCAACCCCGACTGCTCTTTAGAAGGCCAGATCCTGAAGCTGAAACTCAAATCCTTTGGCCACCTAATGAGAAGGAAGGACTCACTGGAGAAGAGCCTAATGCTGGGAAAGATGGAGGGCAAGAGAAGAAGGGGACGACAGAGAATGAGGTGGCTGGATGGAGTCACTGAAGCAGGAGGCGTGAGCTTAAATGGACTCCAGAAGATGGTGGAGGACGGGAAGGCCTGAAGGAACGTCGTCCATGGGGTCGCGATGTGTCGGACACGACTTCACAGCTAACAACAACAACAAGCGGGGAGGATACGATAGCAGTCTTCCAATACTTGAGGGGCTTCCACAAAGATGAGGGGGTCAACCTATTCTCCAAAGCCCCTGAAGGCAGGACAAGAAGCAACAGATGGGAACTAATCCAGGAGAGAAGCAACCTGGAACTTAGAAGGAATTTCCTAGATGAAAAGAATTAACCAGTAGAACGGCTTGCCTTCAGAAGTTGTGGATGCTCCATCACTGGAGGTCTTCGAGAAGAGAGTGAACAACCTTTTGTCGAAAATGGTACAGAGTCTCCTGCTTGGGCACGGGGTTGGACTAGAAGATCTCCAAGGCCACTTCCAACTCTGGTATGCTGTTCTGCTCATCCCCAACATACCCGGAGCATTCCAAAAGCACGCCCTATATATATTTTTTTCCTCCTTGCACCTCGATGGCACAAGATGTCACCTTCTATTAAATCAGAGCATCCATCCACGTAAAATAAGCTGGCATTGTCAGCTTTAAGTGACAGGATTTCTCCTGGGGTTGGAGCCAAGATCACCGCTGTCTGGCCTTTTTATAAGAGTGGCCAGATAACTGAAGTTTAGAATTTCTACTGGTAGTTTATCCTCGAAAATATAATCAAAGCCTCGAGCAAGTTAAATAGCAGTGTCTAAGTGAGGCTGGGCTGAAAATAGAAACGCTTTATCCCACTCCTAACAGATTTGAGTTTGCATCGCAGAATTCATATGTCTCAAATAAGGAGACTAAAACATATGAGGAACGGCTACGGGACTTGGCTTTGACTAATCTAAAGAAGAGAAGAAATTGGGGAGACATGATAGCAGTGTTCCAGTATCTGAGAGGCTGCCACAAGGAAGAGGGGGGCAGGTTGTTCACCAGAGCACAAGAGGGAAGGACGAGAAACAACGGTTGGAAACTGATCAAAGAGAGAAGCAACCTGGAATTAAGGAGAAACTTCCTAACAGTGAGGACAATTAGCCAGTGGAACAGAAGTTGTGGGTGTTCCAACACTGGAGGCCTTCAAGAAGAGACAGCCAGTTGTCTGAAATGGTAGTAGGGTTGGACTAGAAGACCTCCAAGTTTCCTTCCAACTCTGTTATTATTCTGTTATGGTGCATCTTAGCATGATCTCCAAGGCCATTTTCCAGGTTCTTGTGGTTGACCTTGTTTCAGAACTACGTGGGGATTTTAAAGATGAAACGGACAGCTGTCTACATCCAAATCAAGCGTCCTCCCCTTAGGTATCTCCATTTAATTGAACAGCAATACGTTTTATCTCCATGCAGAGCCCACAAAACATGGAAAGAAACTCAGCTTCCTTCCACTGATTAATACTCCATCTAGTCATTCCCAGAAACGGATCCTTCTGCTCAATGGCGGAGGGCACCAGAGCCATTTCCCTTAATTGCCAAAAGCCGAGTAGAATCGACCAACACTGAGCACGGAGTCGTCATGGATTTAATTCTTGCGACGCTCTCATGACCTCTGCGGCTAGAAATTCATCTGCTTTGGGAGATGTTCATTTTTCTCTCCTTGAAAAGGATTCGTTTTATTCTCTTTTTTCTTCCATTTTCAAATGGATTTGGCTTCGTTCCATTCCACATTCAAAGAATTCTGTCTTTCTGATCATCACCCTAAATGGATGCCCTCAAGGCTTAATGATTCTCTCTGTGTCTCTCTCTTTCTCTCTCTCTTTCTCTCTCTCTGTCTGTCTCTCTCTCTCTCTCTCTCTCTCTCTCTCTCTCACACACACACACACACACACGCACACAAACACAGAGAGACTTCCTATCCTGATTTTTAAGAATTTCATTGATGCTTCTGGAGCAACTCAGGGATGGTTCAGATACATCTCTCCCTATTTGGTAAAGGCACGGAATAAGTTTCCATCCTTTCCTTCTTATCCAGCACCTGAGGGCAGGACAAGAAGTAATTGGATGGAAACTAATCAAGGAGAGAAGCAACCTAGAACTGAGGAGACATTTCCTGACAGACCAATCGATCAAGTGGAACTGCTTGCCTTCAGAAGGTGTGGGTGGTCTCATCACTGGAGGTTTTCAAGAAGAGGCTGGATGGCCATTTGTCCAGAATGATATAAGGTCTCCTGCTTGGCTGTCCAATCTTCCTGGATTAATGGCTGTCCAATCTCTTCTTGAAAACCTCCAGTGATGGAGCGCCCACAACTTCTGTGGGCGCCTGCCCTCTGGAACCAGCTCCCTGTTGAGCTGCGGATGGCTCCCAACCTTCGCTCCTTTCGCCGCGACCTGAAAACTTGGTTATTTGAGCTTGCCAGCCTGGACTGAGGGATTGGGATTTTAAATTTTTAGAATGTGATTTACTTGTTGGGGCTAATTTAATGATTTATTTTTAACCTTGTATATTGTGTTTTAATTGCCCTGTACACCGCCCCAAGTCCTTCGGGAGAAGGGCAGGATATAAATCCAATAAAATAAATAAATAAATAAATAAATAAATAAATAAATAAATAAATAAATAAATAAATAAATAAATAAGTAAATAAGTAAATAAGTAAATAAGTAAATAAACAAACTTCTGAAGGCAAGTTGATTGTTCTCACTGTCAGGAAATTCCTCCTTAATTCTAGGTTGCTTCTCTCCTTGCTTAGTTTCCATCCGTTGCTTCTTGTTCAACTAGAAGATTTCCAAACTCTCTTCCAACTCTGTCCTTCCTTCCTACCTACCTTCCTTCCTTCCTTCCTTCCTTCCTTCCTTCCTTCTTTCCTTCCTTCCTGTCTGAAATAGTGTAGGGTCTCCTGTCTGAACAGAGAGTTGATCTAGAAGACCTCCAAGGCCCCTTCCAACTCTGTTACTCTATATTCTGTGATAACTAACCTTCATCCGAAGAATATTATCACCCAGATGTTGAATACTACAACTCCCATGAGCCCGAGCCACCGCAGCTAATGACTAGGAATTATAGCTATGATACTCACAAACAACAGGAGACACAAAGGCATCGCCTTGGGTAACAGGAAGAACTTGTAGTTTACTAGATTCCTGGGTCTGCCAGAGAACTGATCATTTGCAAAATCCTCTTTTAAGTTTACAAAAAATAATAACGTGCCAAGAGATTTTCTAGAAAGAACACCAAGCAGAGAAGAATGCCAGCCAGTAAAAAGTACATCGCTGTACAGCAATTAAAAACATCCATTAAAAAAAGCGACAAAAGAAATACACATACTAGGAGCTAGCCGTGCTTTTAGTTGTTGGGGTTTTTTTTAGCTAATTCCTTTGAATTCTCTATATTTGGAACTCTATTTCTTCCAACCTGGCTGACTTCCAACTTTCCACAGGGGAAATTACCTGCAAATAATCTCTGATGTCCACTCCAAGGTACTGTATGTCATTCTTTAGCCACTCCAAATTAGAATCTCCATACTAAAATCTTCCCCCCTTTATTTATATCTACCCTCATCAATTCCATTGAGAAGTTATGTTTTTGTTTTTCCATCTATTGGGCAACTGGTCATTTTTTCAAGGGAAAGCGTTCAGCTGGCGGATGGAAACCTGGGGCTCAAAATGCAACACTGCGTGATTAAATCTGCAGGAGATGAAGGAGGGAGAGGTTAAACATGTCATAAGTCTTGAATCCCTTTGTGGCCACAAAAGATCTAAGCTCAGCCCACCTTGAAACCCACTGACTCTTATCTACTGCCAACTTGCTTTGACCATTGGTAGTTCAGCTGCTTGCACGGAGCTTCAGCTTGCAATAAATCCCTGACATTCATTCGAACTGCCTGGGTTTCCTGATTTTTTGAGAGCTTGACGGTCTTTGGGCTCGCAAATTATTTCACATTAAAAAAAAAATCGCTATTTCTTTTTAAGAAGCTTGTGTTCTTTCAAGCCATAGGCCAGCTTGGAAAATGAAAGAGGGGATAATAGGAATGGATACAGCATGCTTTTATCATGGCTATCATAAAGGATAGAAAGACACCTATTATCCAATTATTTCACAATAACCTGAAAGAAATGTCTTTATACACACACACACACACACACACACACACACACACACAATTTTACCAGCCCAGACATCCATCTGGGGTCTATGTAGAAATATGGGCTGCTTATACAGGCAGCCACAACTTTAGCCCCAAATTTTCTGTTGCTAAGCAAGGGAGTTGTGAAATGAGATTTGCCCCATTTTACGAACTTCCTGGCCATGGTTACTAAGTGAATCACTGCAGTTGATAAGTTAGCAAGAACTGGCTTCCCCAGTGACTTTGCTTGTCCAAAAGTCGCACGAGGGGATCACGTGACCTCAGGACGCTGCGACCGTCGTGAATATGAGTCAGTTGCCAAGCAGGCTGAATTTTAATCATGCCACCAGGAGGTTATAGATCTGCTTAAGGGGGCGAAGCAGTCACGGGGGCTAGTTTGAAGCCACCGTTGAGAACGAGCTAGGTTTTTTTTCTTCCCAATTTGTCTACTGACGTCCTTGAGATGTTTTGAACAGCAGGCGTCAGCCGGCAAGAAAAGAAGAGATTTGTAGCTCAAAACTTCTGAAGGCCACACCGTTGGCACACTGGATGATTTGTGGTAGTACCAGATGGAACATCACGATTGGTTTTTGTGGACCTTTTGATGTGGGAAGCCATTAACCATGACATCCTTTGGGGTACCCGAGATATGAGTTATAGATGGCTTCCCCTCCATCTCTAAAGGTTGGCTTCAGAAGCAACCCTTTGCTGCGAGGGATGATGAATGTTTTCCAGTCCCATGGTCACCTACTTAGATCTTCACCGACACTGTTTATATTATCATTTTAGTCCTTTCTTGAGGACGGATTTGGGGAAATAATGAGTTTCTCTTTGATCTCTTGCTCAGCTAATGAGAAGACACCACAGGGAACTCCAAAGGATGGAGTTTCCAAAACGGACAGAACCCAAATGCAGTAAAACAAACTTAATTTGATGTCCACCAGATAGGAAGTTATCAAGCATGCCTGACTTTCACCCTGGAGCACTTAACTAGAAACGCAAGGTGGGGAGAAAATTGACCCAGCGGTCCTTCCTTCTGTGACCAGCTGCATATCACAGCATCTCCAACTAGTGATGCAATTAAGGCTATTTTGGCAACTGTCTCCTGCGCCTGAAAATTGCTTTTGGAGCCAAAGAATCAGACACACAACTTATCCGCCCTCCATGACCCAACCGAGATGAGCGGTGTTAAGTGAACTGCAAGCCGGCTTGCGTAAACAGCTAAGGAAACTAGATTCCATCTGATTTCTCTCATCAAGAAGTGGGTTTTTTTAAAAGAACTTTGGGTTAAAAGTGTGGAATAAGGTAGGAGGCAGCTGAGCCCCAAATGTCAGTGGGTTAGGACGCTGAGCTTGTCGATCAGAAGGTCGGCAGTTTGGCGGGTCGAATCCCGAGTGCCGCGTAACAGAGTGAGCGCCTGTTACTCATCCCAGCTTCTGCCAACCTAGCAGTTCGAAAGCACGGGAAAATGCAAGTAGAAAAATAGGGACCACTCCGGTGGGAAGGTAACAGCGTTCCATGCGCCTTTGGCATCTAGTCATGCCGGCCACATGACCACGGAGACGTCCTCGGACAAGCGCTGGCTCTTCGGCTTGGAAACGGAGATGAGCACCGGCCCCTAGAGTCGGAAACGACTAGCACGCGTGTGCGGGGGAACCTTTACCTTTACCGTTTAAGCAAAGCAAACCTTTGTTCAGTATATTTTATCCTGTTTTACGACTTTTCTTGCCATGTCATTAAGTGAATTACGACAACTGTTAAACCAGCTTGGCTTGTTGGAAAGGTTGCAGAACGGGATCACGGGACATGGCGACCGTCCTAAATAGGAGTCAGTGGCCAAGCGTGTGAATTTTGACCACGGGGATGTTGCAACGGTCTGTGAAAATATGGTTGTATTTTTTTTTTCAACGCTGCCATCATTTTGAATGGTCACTGCTGTACGTCAAGGACTCGCTGTAGCACATTTGCCTGCAGAAGCATGAAGAAAAGTAGCCAAAGACTAAGAAAGGGGGATGAGCTGCAGAGAACCGCAGGGAAAACCTGTAAGTTGATCACAGATTCATAAAGGCGGCAGGGAAGAGGGAAGACGGCATTTCCAAAGTTGCTTTTTTCAAAACAACTTCATGAAATGTCCAGCCGGGCTTCGATTCCTTATTCGCAAGAAGTTATCGTAACCCAAATCCAATCCATCTTGCTTGCAATTAACCATTCCGATGTTTGTTTGTTTTTTCAACCTACTGGACTTGATGTGTGTTGGCCTTTGCTTCGATACACAAAGTCTTTCCTGGAAGCCTTTCCTGAGCAGGGATGGAGGGAGGAAGGAAGGAAGGAAGGAAGGAAGGAAGGAAGGAAGGAAGGAAGGAAGGAAGGAAGGAAGGAGAGAAGAAGAAAAAGGAGGGAGAGATGGGAGGGAGGAAGGGAAGGAGAGAAGGGGGAAGGAAGGAAAGAAGGAAAGGAGGGAGGGAGGAAGGGAAGGAAGGGAGGGAGGAAGAGAGGAGAGGAGAGGAAGGAAGGAAGGAAGGAAGGAAGGAAGGAAGGAAGGAAGGGAGGAAGGGAAGGAAGGATAGGAGAATAACAGAGTTGGAAGGGACCTTGGAGGTCTTCTAGTCCAACCCCTTGCTCAGGCAGGAACACTATACCAATCTTGTCCAGTCTCTTCTTAAAAACTTCCAGTGTTGGAGCACTCACAGCTTCTGGTTGATTGTTCTAACTGTCTGGAGATTTCTCCTTAGTTCTAGGTTGCTTCTCTCCTTGATTAGTTTCCATCCGTTGCTTCTTGTCCTGCCTTTAGGTGCTTTGGAGAATAGCTTGACCCCCTCTTTTTTGTGGCAACCCTTCAAATATTGGAACATTGCTATCGTGTCATCCCTACTCCTTATTTTCACTAGACTAGACTTACCCAATTCCTGCCACCAACCTTCGTATGTTTTAGCCTCCAGCCCTCTCACAACCTCTCTTGCTCTTCTTTCCAGAGTCCCAACGTCTTTTTTTTTTTTTTTTGGTATTATGACGACGAAAACTGCTGATATATGCCAGCATTAAAGGAATCAAAGTTGAGCAAAAGTGGAATAAGAAGACAAAGCTCGCAGCGTAATGGAATAATCTTAATGATCAAAAGGTTAGCTTCTCTGGATCAATGAAAATCAGCGTAAATGAGCATAAAACAAAACAAAGCATGGATTTCATTTCCTTCCTATTATAGGCCATAGTAGCTCTTAAAACTCAAGCATGGTGCAGATACTGAGAAGCATTATATTAACTCATTATTAAACAAGCTTTAATAATGGTAGGTTACTAAATAACGCCATTATTAAATATAAAAGTTTTTTTTTCTCAGAAGATGGTGACTTCTGAAGGGTGTCATCACAGGAAAGAGGGGTGTTTGGCTTTGAGATACCTGGTCATGTTTAATTTTTGGTATCTCTTTATTTACTGGATTATTGGAAGCATGTGTACGCCATATATTCCGATGGCTACAGACCAAGATTTAATGTACGGATATAGATCCAGAGCATCCACTTTAGTTTCTTCCAAAGAAACTGAATACAGCCATCTAAGGTCATCCAGAGGTCATAGACCTAAACAGGGCGATTGACCTCAATTCACCAAGCAGGATAATATTAATTCTCAGTGTGTAGTTATTCTACATTCTCCTGCCTTGCCATCTCAAATTCTGATTAGATAGATGAGTGAGAGAGAGAGAAAGAGAGGGAGAGAGAAATGATAGATGAGAGAGAGAGAGATGATAGAATAACAGACAGAGAGGTAATAGACAGATGATAGATGGATGGATGGATGGATAGATAGATAGTACAAATGATAGATGATAAGGATAACTAGATAGGTAGAAAGATAGATAGATAGATAGACAGACAGACAATAGATAGATAATGGATGGATGGAAGGACAGATAGAATATACAACTGATAGATGATAACTAGCTAGCTAGATAAGTAGAAAGATAGCTAGTTAGACAGACAAATAGATAGGTGATGGATGGATGGATGGATAAATGGATGGATGGATAGATAGATAGATAGATAGATAGATAGATAGATAGATAGATAGTATATATAATTGATAGATGATAAGGATTAGCTAGCTAGCTAGAAAGATAGCTAGATAGTTAGACATACTGACAGACAATAGATGATGGATGGAAGGATGGATGGACGGACGGACCGACAGACAGATAGTTCTGGGGTTTAGTCTATACTTGGGAAGAACATAACACCATTCATCAAATATCTCAATCACTGTTCCTCCAAGGAGGGCAAAGATTTAACGTTCATTCCACAAGCCTAAGCTGCAATCCTTGGTTTACAAACCACAATGCTAATTCAGCATGCTAAGGCCAAGTCAAATACATCATGTTATGGTCTAGCTAGCACAATCAAGACATTCTCTCCTCCTCCAGGAGATGTACTAGGTTTACATCATGGGCTAGTAGCTTGTAGCTGCTTATGACTATTTATGGTTACAACAACTGGTTGATGTAATCCATGGCCTGGAAGGTTGGTGAGATGTCAAAAGACTTCAAGCATAGGCTGGCTAATCATATATATGTTGGAGATGCTTTATTTCTGAATTTCTCATAAGAAGGAAAGAGTTTGGACTGACTGCTCTCTCCAGCTCTGCTTCTAGGGCATTCTTTTCACATCCAGATTCACAGGTCAGGAACATCTGCCAAAAATATCTTTCCTACAGAACTGAGTATTGCTGAAGGCTCAGTTTCTCTACCGGAAGGCACTCTAACATATTCCACCAAATAAAAAGACCAGATGCTGGACTTTACATTAACTGTACCCAAGGGGGAGGGGAAACCTTATAAAGGTGTCCAGGGACATGTTTCCATCAGCTCTAAAGGAACCTCAGCACCAGAAGCGGATATGCAGAATGTAGAACAGAACAGAACAGAACAGAATAGAATATGGAATGGAATAGAACAGAATATGGAATAGAATAGAATAGAATAGAATAGAATAGAATAGAATAGAATAGAATAGAATAGAATAGAATAGAATAGAATAGAATAGAATAGAATAGAATAGAATAGAATAGAATAGAATAGGAGAAAATGGAATGGAATGGAATAGAATAGAATAGAATAGAATAGAATAGAATAGAATAGAATAGAATAGAATAGAATAGAATAGAATAGAATAGAATAGAACAGGAGAATATGGAATGGAATGGAATGGAGTGGAGTGGAGTGGAGTGGAGTGGAGTGGAGTGGAGTGGAATGGAATGGAATAGAATAGAATAGAATAGAATAGAATAGAATAGAATAGAATAGAATAGAATAGAATAGAATAGAATAGAATAGAACAGGAGAATATGGAATGGAATGGAATAGAATGGAATAGAAGAGAATATGGAAGAATAGAATAGAATAGAATAGAATAGAATAGAATAGAATAGAATAGAATAGAATAGAATAGAATAGAATAGAATAGAATAGAATAGAATAGAATAGAATAGAATAGAATAGAATAGAATGTCAATCCTCTATCATAAACGTACCACTAACCAAAGCCATTTCTAAGGAAACAGCTTCTATTGGAAGATAATCTGACCCTGGTAAACATGTCAGGGGCCACCTGCCCTTCTAATGCCCGGTTTTACTCGTATACAAAGAGAGAGAGAGAGAGAGAGAGAGAGAGAGAGAGAGAGAGAGAGAGAGAGAGAGAGAGAGAGAGAGAGAGAGAGGTGGGGGTGGGGGTGGGGGTGGGGGTGGGGGTGGGGAAGAATAACAGAATAAGAGAATAACAGAGTTGGAAGGGACCTTGGAGGTCTTCTAGACCCCTGCTCAGGCAGGAAACCCGGTAGCATTTCAGGCAAATGATTGTCCCATCTCTTCTTCAAAACCTCCAGTGTTGGAGCATTCACCACTTCTGGAGGCGAGTCATTCCGCTGACTGATTGCTAACTGCCCAGTTCGCAAAACTTAAATTCATGCAATGAAGGACAATATTTGTAGTTTGGGGTTCAAGTAGACTCAATTCCATGCAAGTTAGGAGTGTTGGAAATTGTAGATGGAAATCCTATCCAGAATCACCAAGCAGAGGGTGCAGGGTTTTGTCAGCATCCAAAACAACAACAACAATATAATCTCTGTGAACTTATGCAGAATTGACTTGGGAGGCCGGTGTGTGGTGTAGTTGGTTCACATGGTGTGGTAGGATGGAGGGTTTGTTGTCACTGTGTGTTGGGGGGAGAGAGCACGGGGGGGGGGGAGGAGGCTCAGCTAATCTCAATGTACACATGTTGTACTTTGACAATAAAGGTTTATATATATTATATAACAACAACAACCCATGTTTCCAATGAGCTCTCTATATTCATTCATTCAGTCAGTCAGTTTCTATAGCTGCCCATCTCAACCAGTTAACTCCGATGATGGAGAGAGACTAAATGAGCTTTATTAGCTTTATTGCATTTGGGCTACTTAGACTCAGAAAAGGAGGCAAATGCTCCTTAGTCGAAACAAGCTAATCAAAGGAAGCTAGGTGGTCAGATCTTGGTCCACAGGTTCAATAACCCCAGGGTTGGGTTGGGTTGGGTTGACCTGGTTGTCTGAACTGAGCCCCTTGTGCTTTATCGCGTGAACACACACACACACACACACACAACGAAGCAAGCCATGATTTAATATTGTCAACTCATTCTTACTCCTTACTTCTGGTCAAGGGCTTAATTGCCTTCAAAAAAAAAAATCAAAAGAGGGAACTCCACAGAGGAAAGATCTGTGGATAGCAATTAGATCCAGCGGCTAAATGAGCAGATTTTCCTACAGAAGTCTAGTTCTCTGAGATACCCTTCATGGCAGGTTCATGAGATAAGATGGTTGGAGATGCCCAGGTAACCACTGAAGAAAAGAGATCAGAATGAGCAAAATCCGAGTCAACCTAAGTCCACGGTCTTCATTTTTTCCCCCTTTCTCTTCCCAGCAGTAGGATTTGGGCAAGCCAGGATTTGGGAATGGCCAGTCTAGAGAAAAGAAGGACTGGGGGGGGGGACATGATAGCAGGATTCCAGTATTTGAGAGCCTGCCACAAAGAAGAAGGGGTCAACTTATTCTCCAAAGCACCAGAAGGCAGGACAAGAAACAATGGGTGGAAACTAAGCAAGGAGAGAAGCAACCTGGAATTAAGGAGAAACTTCCTAACAGTGAGGACAATTAACCAGGGGAACAGCTTGCCACCAGAAGTTGTGGGCGCTCCATCACTGGAGGTTTTTAAGAAGAGACTGGACAGTCACCTGTCTTGAGATGGTGTAGGTTCTCCTGCTTGAGGGAGAGGGGGGTTGGACTAGAAGACCTCCAAGGTCCCTTCCAGCTCTATTCTGATTCTGATTCCGAGCAGAGCGGCGCTGAATCCGGCAGCACACCATCGCTGTCATGAATCAACAAACAAACCCCACTGCCAGGTTGGCACAGATGGCACTCTTCACCCCGGTGGTGGAAAACAGAGCAGTTGAGCAAACGGTTCTTGCCTGGTAGCCAACTGAGCCTGCTCTGTATTCCTCTCGGAAGCCTCGTCAAGCCGAAAAATCATGGAGAATTTGAATCGCTTGGGGGGGTACAGGCTGGCAGTGGCAAATCGCTCCCAGGACCCCCAGGAATAGAGTTAGGGCTCCCTCTTCTGGGAAATGCTGCCGTCTTAAGCTCAGCTCTTTCGCAGAGCCGAGAGAGAGAGAGAGAGAGAGAGAGAGAGAGAGAGAGAGAGAGAGAGAGAGAGAGAGAGAGAGAGAGAGAGAGAGAGAGAGAGAGAGAAGGAAAGAGAGAGAGAGAAAGAGAGAGAGAGAGAGAGAGAGAGAGAGAGAGAGAGAGAGAGAGAGAGAGAGAGAGAGAGAGAGAGAGAGAGAGAGTGTGAGTGAAGAGGGTGGGGGACAGGTCTGTTTGTCCCGACTTCCTCAAAGACTGTTAAATCAATAAACAAATGTATTCCAACAAATACTCCTGTATAGGGTTGCTTGTCCCAAAGGGGTTGCTTGAATCCTTACCCCTGTGAAATTTACCTCTACTTCCCCATCACAGTTCTTAGTGTTCCCGTTTTTCCAAAAGACCCCCAGATCTGGCCTAATTCTCCCTTTGTTGAATCGGTTTAAGAACCTTTCTTTTTCTACCTTTCTCTCCTCTCCTTCCTTCCTTCCTTCCTTCCTTCCTTCCTTCCTTCCTCCCTCCCTCCCTCCCTCCCTCTTCTTTTTTCCTCCTTCCTTCCTTCCTTCCTTTCTCCCCTTCCTTTCTTTCCTTCCTTCCTCCTTCCCTCCCTCCTTTTTCCTCCTTCCTTTCTCCCCTCCTCTCACCTTCCTTCCTTCCTTCCTTCCTTCCTTCCTTCCTTCCTTCCTTCCTTCCTTCCTTCCTTCCTTCCTTCCTTCCTTCCCCCTCGCTTTGCACACATCCCAGCCCTTCTTGCACCCTTCATGCTGGGAGCAGCACAGACTTTGAGGAAAAAGTGAGAAGGAAACAACAGGCAGACATATTGCGCACGAACGCCGCACACTCGTTCCCACAGATGGAAAGGGCTCCCCTCAAACTAAGCTAGCTTCCTTCCCAATTCCCAGGGAGAATCCCAAACACCTGCAAATGTGGTGAACTAACCCAATTTAAAAAAAAGAAAAGAAACAAGAAACAGGAAAAGCTTGTAAGCCGCCCTGAGTCTTCGGAGAAGGGCGGGATATAAATGGAATTAAAATTAAAAATAAAATTTAAAAAAAAAAAACACCCACGAATTTGTCCGTTGCCAACAAATCCATAATACGGAATGCAGACTGCTTGGAAATTGGGTTTTAGAAGCAAGATTTAAGAGAAGGCCTTAAGGGTGTGTGTGTCTATGTGTGTGTGTGTGTGTGTGTGTGTTTGTGTATGTATGTGTGTGTGTATATGTGTGTGTGTGTGTGCGTGTGTGTGTATATGTGTATATATATACACACACACACACACACACACACACACATACATATACATACATACAGAGAGAGAGAGAGAGAGAGGCTATCAAAATATCCATGCTGGGTATGGATATTTTTGGAGATTTGGGGGGGGGCATTTATTTGCCATAGATACTCCTTTGCAAGGCAACATTTTGAAAAGCCTGGGGGGGGGTCTTGCCTTTGAAACCTATCGCTCTGCCTCTTAAGCAGAGCCCAAGAAAGCAGGAAGAGTTAAGTCTCTGCTATAAAGGAGTGTCATCCCTCTCCCCCAGCCCCACAGCTGAGAAACACGCTCCCCCCTAAAAAAAAAAAAGAGAGAGAGTATATATTTTGTTCCACCTCCCCAGGTAGGACTTGAATCAGATGTTCCGGATGGCTTGGTATACAGGGTGGAGACGCATACCTAGTGGTGCTTGCGAGTGTACACAGACCAACCTCATGACCACACTACGCTCACCGAGGATCATTGGAACTGACACACAAACCCATGTAGGCTTGTATGAGACGTGCCCCGTCTCCCCCTCCTCCTCCTGAGGCTGCCTTAAGAAGGAAAACTAGCCAGGTTGCTCCCCTGCACACACACATACAGAATCTGACCCACTTGCACAGCCTAAATCCCTGCCTGGAACCCGTTCAAATCTGTGCTTTCTTGCTGTATTCCCACATTCTGTTCTTTTTCTTCTTCTTCTTTTCTCCCTTATGCTGAAGTTACGTTGATTTCTCCCAGGCTCTGTTTTTTTTTTAAAAAAAAAAGACTCCGCTCTTACTCTGCTTTAAGGAACCAACTAAAAAAAAAAAATCAGCTTCATAGCTCACACCTCCGGAATATGAAATGAGCAGGCAGGCAGCTTGGCCCGCTGCACGCACACACACACACACACACACACGCACGCACGCATCCACCTTCATCGCGAAAGGCGCAAAGCCAAGCTCTTTGGCAAGCCACACACTTCCCTGCCACACTCAAGAAAGGCTACACAAGGATTCTTCTTCTTCCTCTGCCCTCCCCTTGCAACCTCCGAGCTGTTTTCTCCAAACACATGTCCCAGGTCTTGCAGAGTCCAACTCTGGCCGGCCTCTGGGAGGACTTTAAAAATGCCCCCCTTTTCTGCTTCTGCAGCTTCTCCTGGTCTCCTGGCTTGGAGCAAGTTCTGAGAACAGGCAGAGGAGCAAACCGAGAGAACGTACGTGCAGCCTTTTCTGCTGAGTTGTAGAGAGCAGCCACGCCAGGTAGAGAAGCAAAGATCTGCATTCCCACTGTTATCCCTAGCCGTAAAAAGACATCCATTCCTGACTCTGTCCTCTTCTTAAGAAGACAAAATGCAACCCAAAGTAGAGCCAGTCAGACCCCAGCTGTTGGGGTTATGCCAATATGGAGGACCTGACCAGCTCCCAAGTCAGGGGGAGGACGGATGATGAAAATGTCCGCTGACACCTTGTGCTCACAGCTGGAGGAGAGCTTGAGAAGCAAAGGTTACCTCATCCAAAGAGGAACTAGCTTTTTCAAGGTGCACATTTACGTTCCCCCCCCGCCGCTTCTTCTGACTCTCACACAGCTTTGAACGGACCCGATCTCTCTCCTGCAGTTTCTTCTAACCCCCCACCCCGAGTCTTGTGTGTTTGTGTGTTTTGGAAGGCAGGCTGAGCCTGGGTGGGTTGTGGGGTGTGCAACCTTCCAGCGTGAGAGACTGGCATGCAGCCACGAAATGTACCACTGAGGTTCTGAGCATGAGGGGGAAGGATTAGTGTGTGTGGCGTGGGGGGGGAATTAATGAATACACAACTAGGGAAGGGGAGGAAATTTTTAGGAGGTGGGTGGGTGGAAAGTGGAGAAGAAGAAGACCAAACAAACTTTGTATGAGCAGATCTTGACTATCTGCCCGAGCAACAGCGGTCCAAAAATAGAACTAGCCCATATGTAAAGGAGAGGCAGAAATAGAGAATATAATATAAAAGACCTTTGGAGGGGTGGAGAGGTCCGCATCCCTGCATCTAGCAAACAACCAACAATATATGCATCCACAGAGCCCAAATCAATACAAACACAACAGAGGCTGGGAAACAGACGTGGCAGGCATCCCTGTGTGCCTGTGACCACATGAGTAAGCTCGCCAACTCTCTCTCTGTGTGTGTGTGTGAGTGTGTATCAGAGACAGAGAAAGAGAGAGGGAGGGAGAGGAAGAGAGCGCGCAACTGTGGGCTATGAAAGAGACAACCATCACTTTGTATGCAGCAGGAGATAGTAAGAGCTGCTCTGTGAATACTTGTGTGTGTATGTGTGTGTGTGCCTGCAGGCGTGTGCAAGGGG